>NC_044301.2:35689264-35748572 GCF_004027225.2 Strigops habroptila | reverse complement strand
CAACCTCCACTCCTCGGGGACCTGTCCACTAGACCAGGACTGCTGATAAATGATGGGGAGTGGCTTGGCAAGCTCCTCTGCCAGCTCCTTCAGCACTCTTGGGTGGAACCCATCTGGCCCCATAGACTTCTGTGCGTCTAAGTGGAGCAGGAGGTCACTAACCATTTCTTCCTGGCTAATGGGGACTTCAGTTAGCTCCTCATGTCTGCCATCCAGCTCAGGGGACTGAGTACCCTGAGGATGGCTGGTCTGACTATTAAAGACTGAGGCAAAGGCAGCATTAAGTACATCAGCCTTTTCTTCATCCTCGGTCACTAGGATTCCCCCAATATCCAGTAAAGGATGGAGGTTCTCCTTGGCCCTCCTTTTACTGCTAATATATTTGTGAAAGTATTTTTTATTATTTTTTATGGCAGTGGCCAGATTAAGTTCCATCTGTGCCTTCATCTTTCTTTTCTCTCTCTATAACCTAACAACATCCTTGTACTCCTCATGGGGTGACAGTCCCTTCTGCCACAGGTGATAGAATCTTTTTTTTTTTTTTTTTTTTCCTGAGTTCCAGTAATATCTCCCTGTTCAGCCAGGCTGGTCTTTTTCCCTACAGTTTGATTTTCAGCACATGGGGACTGCCTGCTCCTGTGCCTTGAGGATTTCATTCTTCAAGAGTGTCCAGCCTTCCTGGACCCCTTTGTCCTTCAGTAATATTTCCCAAGGAATTCTGCCAACCATTGCCCTAACCAAGCCAAAGTCAGCTCTCTGGAAGTCTAAGGTGGTGGTTTTGCTGACCTTCTTCCTGACTTCTCCAAGGATTGAAAATTCTATCATTTCATGATTGCTTTGCTCAAGACAGCCTCCAACCATCACATCACACACCAGTCCTACTCTGTGAACAGCAAATCTAGCCAGGCATCTCCCCTACTTGGCTCACTAACCAGCTGGATAAGGAAGTTATCATCCACATCCTCCAAGAACCTCCTGGATTGTTTCCTCTCTGCTGTATTGTACTTCCAGCAGACATCTGGTAGGTCAAAGTCCCCCACAAGAACAAGGGCAAGCGATTGTGAAACTTCTCCCAGTTGTTTGAAGAATGGTTCATCCATAGCTTCATCCTGGTTGGGTGGTCTATAACAGACACCTACCAGGGTATCTGCTTGGTTGGCCTTTCTCCTGATCCTCACCCACAAACATTCAGCTTTCTCACTGACAACATTGAGTTCAAGGCAGTCAATGCACTCCCTGACATACAATGCAACCCCATTTCCTTGCCTGTCCCTTTTGAAGAGCCTGTAACCATCCATTGCAGCGCTCCAATCATGCGAATCATCCCACTACATTTGTGGTGGCGATTATGTCATGATTTCCCTGCTGCACAATGGCTTCCAGCTCCTTCTGTTTGTTGCCCATGCTGCAGGCATTGGCACAGACACATTTAAGTTGCCCTGTGGATCTGGCCTCCACCAGCAGCATGCTACCCCCTGGCTCATTTCTAGAGAGCCTGGTTTTATCCCCTTCCCCCTTCGGATCTAGTTTAAAGCCCTCTCTATGAGCCCTGATAGCTCCTGGGCTAGGATCCTTTTCCCCTTTGGGACAGGCATACCCTGTCTGCCGCCAGCAGGCCTGGTGCCGTGTAAACCAACCTGTGGTCAAAAACCCCAGAATTCTGATGCTGACACCAGCCCCAGAGCAAGGAATTGATTTGCAGGATTTTCCTGATGCTTCCATTGTCATTGCTTGTGACTGGCAGGAGGGAGGAGAAAATTACTTGGGCTCCTGAACCCTGAACCAGTCACCCCAAGTCTCTGAAGTCCTTCTTGAGTCCCCTCAGGCTTCTTATTGATGAGACTTCCTCATTGCCCACCGGAAAGACTAGTAAAGGACAGTAATCATTAGGCCGTACCAGACGAGAGAGTTTTCTGGTCATGTCCCTTACCCTGGCCCCAGGGAGGCAGCAGATTTCCCTATGAGTCGGGCCCGGTCGACATATGGGGCTCTCTGTTCCTCTCAGGGTGGAGTCACTGTAGTGGTTTAAGCCCAGTCGGTAACTCAGAACCACACAGCTGCTCGCTCACTCCCCCCTTTCTTCCTCCCCCCACTCCCGGAGGGATGGGGAGGAGAATCAAAAGAATGTAACTCCCACAGGTTGAGATAAGAACAGTCCAGTAACTAAGGTATAATACAAAACCACTACTGCTACCACCAGTGATAATAATGATAAGGGAAATAACAAGGGGAGAGAATACAATTGCTCACCACCCGCTGACTGATACCCAGACCGACCCGAGCAGTGATCTGGGCCTTCTGGTCAACTCCCCCCGGTTTATATACTGGGCATGACGTGCCATGGTATGGAATACCCCTTTGGCTAGTTTGGGTCAGGTGTCCTGTCTCTGCTTCCTCCCGGCTTCCCCTCCTCACTGGCAGAGCATGAGACTGAGAAAGTCGTTGGTCAGAGTAAACATTACTTAGCAACAACTAAAAACATCGGTGTTATCAGCGTTGTTCCCAGGCTGAAAGTCAAAAACACAGCACTGCACCAGCTACTAAGAAGGAGAAAAAATGACTGCTACTGCTGAACCCAGGACAGTCACCAATCACAACCACTCTTCTTTTTTTCTTAGTAGAGTTGGTCATGATACAAGGCATTGTCTAACTCACCCATGGCGACTCGTCCAACCTGGAAGATCCCTTATCTGCTTCATCATCTTCCTCGTTTTCCTGTTCCTCAAGTACCAGGGCCTGGTGTCTGTTGTAGAGGGGTACTTGGGAAGGTGACATAAGCTGGGGGATAATACGCCATCTTCTGTGAGGAGTAACCTGTGTCCGATCTTCCTTGTTTCCTAGGTCCCCTCCATCTGCCTGGTGGCAAGAGGGTAGGGGATCCTTAATTAATTTTGTTTTGGGTGCCTGGTTTGCTTCTATCAGGGATGGTGGAGTATGGCTCCACCAGTCAATCTCCTCTTCAGATTCCCTTATGCTTCTTAGCTATTCCATCTCTTCCGATAGCTCTGCCACCATGCAGAGCAAATCATCAACCTGGTCACATCTTGCACAGCTACCATCCAACATCATCGACAGGCTCTGGCACTCACTACAGCCAGATGCCTGTACGGCTACCTGTTTTTGAGGGACATTTTTGTCTGGATCACCATGTCCTTTCTGGCCAGCAGAGGGGACTTTGTTTTCTTTTTTTTCTTTTGAGAGGATGACATCCTTGAGCACCTTCTGGATGACCACTCTCTGAGCTTATCTCTTAAGCTTGCTGGGCTTCATCACCCTTCCTGCTCGCACTGCCTGCTCAAACTGCCTTGCCTTGCTCCTGCTCCCAGGAGGAGTGTTGCATCGTTTCAGGGGTGCTGCCGTCCCTCCTGGTGCTGCCCCCTATGAGTCAGCTGCTGCATCAGCAGAGCTGTTGGCTCCTGGGCAAGTCCTGACAAGGACTTGGGGCTCCCTTCGTGGCTGAAGGCATCCTCTCCGGAGCTACTCACCTCGGCAAAAAGAGTAGAGTGCCTCCTCATCAAGTTTACTGATGATACAAAACTGGGAGGAGTGGCTTACACCCCAGTGTGCTTCAGAAGGATCTAGACAGGCTGGAGAGATGGGCAGAGAGGAATCTTTTGAAATTCAACAAAGGCAAGTGCAGGGTCCTGCACCTGGGAAGGAACCCCACGCACCAGTACAGGTTGGGGGCTAACCTGCTGGAAAGTAGCTCTGCAGAGAGGGACTTGGGTGTCCTTGTGGACAACAGGTTGTCTATGAGCCAGCAATGTGCTATTGTGGCCAAGAAGGCCGATGGTGTCCTGGGCTTCATTAGGAAGAGCATTGCCAGCAGGTCAGGGAGGTAATCCTCCCTCTCTACTCAGCCCTGATGAGGCCTCACCTGGAGTACTGTGTCCAGTTCTGGGCTCCCAGTACAAGAGAGACATGGAGCTCCTGGAGCAAGTCCAGCAAAGGGCTACAAGAATGATTAAGGGTCTGAAGCATCTCTCCTATGAGGAAAGGCTGAGGGAGCCGGGCCTGTTCAGCCTAGAGAAGAGAAGACTCAGGGGGGATCTGATCAATGAGTACAAGTATCTGAAGGGAGGGTGTCAGGAGGATGGGGCCAGACTCTTCTCAGTGGTGTCAGGCAACAGGACAAGAGGCAACGGGCATAAACTACAACACAGGAAATTACAACTGGATATGAAGAACTTCCTTACTGTGATGGTGACTGAACATTGGAATAGGTTGCCCAGAGAGGTTGTGGAGTCTCCTTCCCTGGAGATACTCAAGAGCCATCTGGACAAAATCCTGGACAATATGCTCTTGGTGGCCCTGCTTGAGCAGGGAGGTTGGACTAGATAACCCCCGGTGGTCCCTTCCAACCTCAACCATTGTGTTATTCTGTGAAGATATCTCTCTCTTAATTTGTTTATATTTCTGTTGGGATGTTAATAGTTTTGAAGGCCTAGAATAGATCTGTGTGTTAACTGTAACTCTTGGTGCAAAGGAACTTTGTACATCCTTACTTCTTGCCAAAATCAGGGCTTCTGTTCTGGTTTGGGCTGGGATAGAGTTAATTTTCTTCACAGTAGCTGGTATGGGGCTGTGTTTTGGATTTGTGCTTGAAACAGTGTTGATAACATCAGGGATGTTTTAGCTGTCGCTGAGCAGTACTTACACAGAGTCAAGGCCTTTTTTGCTCCTCACACGCACACACACCAGCTTGTAGGCTGGGGGTGCACAAGGAGTTGGGAGGGGACACAGCTGGGACAACTGACCCCAACTGATCAAAGGGATATTCCAGACCACATGGTGTCATGCTCAGCATATAGAGCTGGGGGAAGAAGAAGGAATAGGGGACTTTTGGAGTGATGGAATTTGTCTTCCCAAGTAACCATTGCGTGTGATGGAGCCCTGCTGTCCTGGACACCTGAACATAGAATCATAGAATCATAGAATCATAGAATAGTAAGGGTTGGAAAGGACCTTAAGATCATCTAGTTCCAACCCCCCTGCCATGGGCAGGGACACCTTGCACTAAACCATGTGGCCCAAGAACATCTGCCTGTGATGGGAAGTGGTGAATTAATTCCTTGTTTTGCTTTGTTTCTATGTGTGGCTTTTGCTTTCCCTATGAAACTGTCTTTATATTAATCCACAAGTTTTCTCACTTTTACCCTTCTGATACTCCCTGCCATCCTGCCACGGGGGAGTGAGGCGAACGGTTGTGTGGGGCTCAGCTGCCTACGGAGGTTAAAACACATCAGCTTCATACAAGAAAAAAAATCAAAGAAGTGGCTAAAATTTAATTAAAAATAGCTTCATGTGCTGACTCAGATTGCTGTAAACTAAATTTATTTTTTCTTATACTATGAACTAATCCTTCTATGTAGAACATCCAGATCTCACTTTCAGCAGGTTTCAGAAGTAATACCAAGTTATTCATGCCCTTGGTTGAAGTAAACATGGCTCTGCTCCAGTATAACTGAAATATCTAGGCTGTTCTTTTTCCTCTCCTCCTCTTGTCCCAGTAATGTAGAAGAATTTGCATGCAAAAAGAGCTCAGTGAAGAGAACTGAAACCGTTGACTAAACTTAAATTATTACTCTGTTTAGGTCAATTCTGGTGGCTTTATTCTTATGGTTCATACTATATAACACTTACATGTTAACATCGTAAGCCTTTTTTCTTCTCTAATTATTAATTTAATAGATTATTAGAACAGATGGTATCTGAAGGGAATACAATATTTTGTAGAAAAATTGAACACTATTTTTGTGGGAGTAGGGGGTGGCAGACTTACTGCATAGTCCCTACCTCATTTTTAGGTCTTACTATGGTGAAAGCTGTATTGTCATCTATTTCATACATTAATAGTGCTACAGTAAGCCTGTCAGTATAATTAGAATGTCTGAATGTCTTTGGTTCACTAATCTCTTTCATGAGTCTCCTATATCCCATGAGTTCAGATCCATTCCTTGCTTATATCTATATGAAACTTTCTTAAAATGTAGAATTTGCAGTACTGATATTCTAATTTTGAATGAATAGAAATCGTGAACTCTAAAACTAAAAAACGTTGCTATGTGAATTGGTGGGTGTATTTGGAAGGAGAGATAAGGAAATAAAGACTAATATTTATCACTATAAGCTTTGATCTTGTATTGTTCTGGAAATCTGCTTTATCCTATGAGCTGATCAAAGTTTAAATGTAATTATTTTCTGTTGCAGATGAACCAACACGTTCCTTGAGTGGTCTCATCTTGAAGAATAATGTAAAAGCACATTTTCACAACTTTCCAAATGGGGTAACTGACTTCATTAAAAGTGAATGTCTGAACAACATTGGTGATTCCTCTCCCTTAATTAGAGCTACTGTAGGTAAGTTTACTCTCATTACTGTCTTCTGCATGCTAAAAATGTTACAGATATGTGAGCTGCACTAGTGAGAGTTATTAAACTCCTAAAACTTTGCTTCTGATAAATGTCACAACTACACCATGTTTTGATGCTGACATTACTCTTCAGTGTGAATATATGAAAGTCACACTTATTTTTGCTTCTTGTTCTCTTAAAACTGATTTAGCAATTCAGTTCATATCTCTTGAAATGTGACTGAACATAAGTTTACTTGAATCTACTAAAATTCGGCTTGCTGCCAATTTTTATACCTAAAAACAGGAACAAGGTAAAGGTCTGACTTCAGAACTATTTCAGCGCTGCACTTGCATCAATTAAACACTTCTGTTAGCTGATTTCCTCCCTGCCCCCCCATATGCATACCTCTTCAGGGAACCATTATACCATGTGTGACACACATTAACATAATGAGTTTCTGTTTTTTAAATACCTTCTGTCAGAAAACAGTAGATAAAGTGTGGCGATCAGAACATCATGCCATCAGCACATAGAGTTTCTGTTTAGCGTGTGTTTTGCACCCTCCTGTGTGAAGTAATTAAATTTTGGATCCTTGTAGGCTTCTGTCTTAAGAGTGAGGGTGGTCCAGTACTCACTGGTCTCTTGATAGTAGCTAGGTATAAATATATTGCTACCTGCCTAGGCTGCCTTGTTAGCATATGAGTTGGCATGTGCTAGTCATAGCTGCTCTTTGAGATGCGTACATGTTTTTGCTGTTCAAGCACTATCAATTTAATGAGCCAACCACAAATAAGATCTCTGGAATTCTGAGAGGAAGATGAGCAAGTACATCAAAATAGCATTAGGGAAAAAGTAATGAAGCCTTTGTAGTCTCTGCCGTCTGGTGCTAACCAGACAAAAGCTGATACCTTTTGACCAAGATGGAAGCAAGCTGATTAATCCCATTCTCAGAAGTCACTTCACTGAGGACAATGAAGATGGCAATACAGTCTATTTTAGAACTGTGAGTCAAGACTGAATGGTAACTACACATTGTTGTAGTTACCTACCTAAACTTTTCCCTGTTTTAACCCCCAAATGAGTAACAGTGTGAAACTTTTCTGTGCTGTGTGGTACAGGTATTAAAACCCCTTGTGCCAACATTGAAATATGGATTCAAGTTCAAAAAAGATGGCTGCATGTGTTGATCCACAAACTTACCAGGAAATAAATGCATCTATTTAGGAGCTGTCTGTGACTGTTCTTAAAACTTTTTTGGGATTCTAGTCTAGGCAGGATCTTAGTATGGCTCCCTGCTAAAAGCAAGCAGGGGAAACAGTTTGAGTGTTTAAGAGTAGTGGCAGGACTAGAGAGCTTCATTGCAGAAGGAAAGTGAAAGTTAATGATTGCCCTATGAGGGGAGATTTTGTCATGAAGTTCAACTGTTTAGAATTGAGTTCAGAAATGAACTTTAGGAGCTAAAGAGGCAAACCACCACCCAAAAACTCCCAACCTTTCCCCTGTCCCATTATTGGCATGAAAGTACTGAAGCATAGTTGCTATTTCTTTACATTCAATTTTTTTATTGTGGAATTGATGCTATAAACTGGGGTTGCATGTAATTAGAATAGTGACATCAAAGATGCTGTCATGCCAATTACAGTTCTGTTTTTAACAATTTCTGACATTCCTCTGGAGTCTGTTCTCTTATGTGTTTACTGGTCAATGAGCTCAGTTGCTGTACTTGTTAGATTTCATATTTCTCAAGTGAAATATCAACAGATTCTGTAATACTGATTTGCAGTTAAGTTCATTACAAATCAAAACCTACCTTTATAAAGATTTGCAGTTTCCAATTTCTAACCTTGCAGCTTAGTATGTTGGTTGGAAGGAAAAGCCTTGTTTAACTGTCAACTCTAGCCCAAACCTGTCAAAAAGCTGCAAGCTACTAAATTGATTATTTCTTTGATTGTTCTTCTGATGTCCTTGTTTCTGTGTCTGTGTTGCAGAGAAAGCCACAAAGGCAAATCTCTGGAGTCTTCTGTTCCCTGCTGGCCAACTGAAGCAGCAGGCGGGTGGGAAATATTTCACATTTGAAAGGAGATGAAACTCATTAGAAGCCCATGTAGATTTCTTTTAACATGAGCATAAGTGCCTAAACCTTTATTTTATATGTCTGTTTCCTCATTTTTCTTAAAATCTGTTGCAAAGCTTCAAATACTATACCTATTGCATCTTTAAGTTCTTGATAGCCTGATGTTTGTTTGTTTATTTATTGTTGTCCCCACCTGTCGTGGTTTAAACCCAGCTGGTAACTCAGAACCACACAGCCGCTCGCTCACTCCCCCCCTTCTTTCCCCCCCACTCCCGGAGGAATGGGGAGGAGAATCGAAAGAATGTAAATCCCACAGGTTGAGATAAGAACAGTCCCGTAACTAAGGTATAATACAAAACCACTACTACTACCACCAATAATAATAATAATGATAAGGGAAATAACAAGGGGAGAGAATACACAGGAAGCTGGGAGGAAGCAGAGACAGGACACCTGACCCAAACTAGCCAAAGGGGTATTCCATACCACAGCACGTCATGCCCAGTATATAAACTGGGGGGAGTTACCCGGAAGGCCCGGATCACTGCTCACGTCAGGCTGGGTATCGGTCAGCGGGTGGTGAGCAACCGTATTGTGCATCACTTGTGTTTGTTGCTTTTTTTCCTTTTCCCTTTTAGTGTTATATTCTCTCCCCTTGTTATTTCCCTTATCATTATTATTATTATTGGTGGTGGTAGTAGTGGTTTTGTATTATACCTTAGTTACTGGACTGTTCTTATCTCAACCCGTGGGAGTTACATTCTTTTGATTCTCCTTCCCATCCCTCCTGGAGCAAGGGGAGGAAGAAGGGGGGGAGTGAGTGAGCAGCTGCGTGGTTCTGAGTTACCGGCTGGGCTTAAACCATGACAGTTCTGTTTGTGAAGTTCAGGTTTTTTGTTTGTTTGGGTTTTTTTTAAAGTTGATCATTAAGATCCAGCAACAGTAAAATATGTATGTTCTATTAATGCATCTGATATTCTTTGCAAGACCATAATATTCAGAAGAAATAGCCTTTAAGACTCCATAGATCTCCATAGGCTTTTGGGAATGTTTTCTATTCAGTTGCAATTATGAAGGCAACCGGATACAATCTACTTCTGGAGCTGTAAAATTGTGTTTTATCTCTGTCTTCATTTTTGCCCTTTGTCTTCTTGGATTCTCTGGCCTTATTGCATCAAAGGAAACATGATGCATAATAACTTTATGTCTTGCCCAGAATGTCCTTTGCTCTGTAATGTTGTCCTGTATTCTTGTATATTTAATAAGAATTTTAACATTCCGTAGAAAAAGGATATATGGTGATTAGCTCAATGAAAAAGATTAGGAAAGCTTTTTTTTTCATCACTTGTCACTTGGGAGATTACTAGTTGAGGCAAAATGGACTCCTAGTCAGTCCTAGTTTATAAGTGGCCTTCCCCATTCCTGTCACCTAATTGGTTTTTCCTGGGATTTTGTATGTGCTGGAAATTGAATTAGTAACTCTTTAGGCCATCCTGTCTTTTTGCTGGGTCTGAATCAGCCAACCCCTACAGCTGATCTCTGGATGACCTGCCATAGTGTATAAGCTCTTAGTAGGTATCTCCATCTTAGAATGTGTCCTTAATGTTTTTAGTAAACATAGTAAAGTTGTGAACACATAATTTACCATTGGGTTATAAGTTTATTGAATGACAGCTTCCAATGTTCATGCTGTTGTATTATAATAAAGAGGAGGTGACTTGAGGTGGATACTCTATGTATACTGGAGGTCAAGATTTGTACGCTTTTTAGTAAATTTAGAGCAGAACCTGCCCTGCAGTGATTATTTCCTTAAATGGAAATGTACTTGACTACTCGCATCTCAGGCTTTCATAGTAGCAGGAAGGCACAACTTACCTTTGCATTACAAAGCCCTTCAAATAACATTTGTAATGAAATGTACTTCCGCTTTTTATGATTGCCAGCTCTTAATAAAACAAGAAATTTCTTAGCACCTTAGATCTTTGAGAGGAATAAAATGAGAAAAATTGGTCTGAAGCATGTGAAGGTATATGAGATCTTGTTTCCTTTATTCCTCTGATTCACTTAGGCATTCTGGTAACAACCATTGCCTCAAAAGGGGAATTACAGAATTGGCCTGAACTCTTACCAAAGCTTTGCAGCCTGTTGGATTCTGAAGATTACAATACCTGTGAGGTAAGGAGGCTTATTTTGAAATAGATTATAATCTAAATTTGACTATTCTTTGTCTCTCTTTATATATACTAAATATATGTCTAGTATTTTTTCTGTGTGTGTATACACACATATATAATCTCTTCAGAGAACAGTGGATCAAATTTGATACTTTTTATTCTACCTGCATTCTGTGTTCGGAGTGTTCATTCACATGAATGTTTTACTTGCATAAAAGCAGAATAAGAATGTAGATGGGTAGTCATAGAATCATAGCATAGTTAAGGTTGGAAAGGACCTTAAGATCATCTAGTTCCAACCCCTCTGCCATGGGCAGGGACACCTCGCACTAAACCATGTCGCCCAAGGCTCTGTCCAACCTGGCCTTGAACACTGCCAGGGATGGAGCATTCACAACTTCTTTGGGCAATCTGTTCCAGCGCCTCACCACCCTCACAGTAAAGAACTTCTTCCTTATATCTAATCTAAACTTCCCCTGTTTAAGTTTGAAGCCATTACCCCTTGTCCTACCACTACAGTCCCTAGTGAAGAGTCCCTCTCCAGCATCCTTGTAGGCCCCCTTCAGATATTGGAAGGTTGCTATGAGGTCTCAGATGAGAAGTGTCCTAAGGTTACCACTTTGTGATGCCCAATCTTTTAGGCATCATCAAGTTGACCCTGAATTTTCTCTTACTTAAAAGTAGTGCTATTCATTCCTCTTATAACTTAATCTGGAAATGTAATCTGTCACTGCTATTTCTGGCTAGTGTGAAATTAACTTTTTTTGCTCAGTTTTTATGAAGGAAAATAAATAAATACCAGATTGCCATGGTTTAAGCCCAGCTGGTACCTCAGCATCAGACAGACATTCGCTCACACCCCCCCCTTCCCCCCTCCCCGGGCAGGATGGGGAAGAGAATCAAAAGAATGTAAAACCTGCAGGTTGAGATAAGAACAGTTTAATAACTAAAATAAAGTACAATACTAATACTAATAGTAAAAAGGGGAATAACAAGGAGAGAGATATAAAACTAAAGGGGAAAAAAAACCCCCAAACAAAACAACAAACAGCAGTGATGCACAATCCAATTGCTCACCACCCACTGACTGATACCCAGCCCAACCTGAGCAGCAAATGATCCCTTCCAGGTAACTGCCCCCAGTTTATATACTGGGCATGACGTGCTGTGGTATGGAATATCCCTTTGGCTAGTTTGGGTCAGGTGTCCTGTCTCTGCTCCCCCCTGGCTTCTTGTGCCCCTCCTCACTGACAGAGCATGAGAGTCCTTGATCAGGGTAAGTGCTACTGAGCAACAACTAAAACATGGGTGTGTTATCAGCATTATTCTCAGACTAAAGCAAAAACATAGCACTGTATCAGCTACTAGGAAGAAAATTAACTCTATCCCAGCTGAAACCAGGCCACAGATCAACTGTTTTAAGCTATGAAGAGAAAAAAAGTCTTGTCTGATTTTTAAAAAAATAAAAAGCTGCGATCATGCAATTTTAATTACTTGATGCTGTGAAGCATTTTCTATAAAATAATCCTTAGAGATATGACAGTGGTCCAAGATGTCATGCTGTTATGTAGTGTTTTAGTGCTGCTTTCTTAAGAAAGAAGTTAAAAAAAAAAAACCCCAAACAAAAAACAACCCGCAAAATCCACCAACAACCCTTGGAAATGAAACTCAAATTGACCATCATGTCCAGAATTCTGTTTTGCCCTATGACAAACCATTAAAGGAAATAAAATTATATATGAAATTAACTTGGATGCTTCTGCAATTTGTCATTTAGTTTTCAAATAAGATTTTGCTTTTAAGCATTTTTAAAAATATGATTGAATAAATGAGCATTGAATGCTAAAATTAAAATTGCCACTTAACTTATAGATAGCTTGAGAGCTTATAGATGACAGTATAAAGTGCTTAAATAAAAAGCCTTTAATGATGTTTTAATTTAACTCCATATTTCATTAGCTACATTTACTGTGGTGGTGTGCTAAAATTACCTGTTCTGTACAAAGCCTAAAATGTTGCTTTCTTCAAAATATAAATGAACAGGTTTTGAGGTTTGTGTTGGTTTTTTTTTAAACAGGGTGCATTTGGCGCTCTTCAGAAGATATGTGAAGATTCTGCTGAAATTTTAGATAGCGATGTAATGGACCGACCACTCAATATCATGATACCTAAATTCTTGCAGTTCTTCAAGCACAGCAGTCCAAAAATAAGGTAGGTTTGGGTGTTGTACTAAAGTTACCTGTTAAAAAATTATTTACATGAGCAGTGAGGTTGATATTTTGTAGATCAGTTTAAAGCATGCTTAGTTTTTTTAAATGATCCTGCATGTGCAAGTTGTGAGAAGAGAAGGCACAGAGATTTCATGCATCATTAATTTCCACACTTATCTGCTGTTTCTTTTAAGATTTTGCATATTATTATGAAAACTGCAGTGCTGTGGTTAAAATTTCATATTATGATTAGAAAACATTTATTTTGTAATGACTGCAGCAATAGGAGAGTAAAAAATTGTTTGCTATTAGTTTCTGAGTTCTTGCAGAAAATATTTTTCTGCTTTAACTGCACCTAAACTTAAAAAGCTCTTTATCTTTCAGCTGAATAAAATTAAATGGGTTCGGCATCTTTTTACTTTAATACAGTATTAATCTCTCCAAAGTAATAGAAGTATAGAATAGAAGAAAAATTAACTTCTTGTTGCTAATATTTATCAACAAGAACAGTAGCATTTACCCCGAAATAAGCCAGCGATGTGCCCTTGCTACAAAGAAAGTGAATGGTATCCTGGGCTGCAGTGTTTACAGCATGGGAGGTGATCCTTCCCTTCACCGTTCAGGTGAGGCCTCACCTGGGGCACTGTGTCCAGTTCTGGGCTTATCAGTACAGGAGAGACATGGAGCTCCTGGAGCTAGTCCAGTGAAGGGCCACAAGGATGATGAAGGGTCTGGAGCCTCTTTCCTATGAGGAAACGCTGAGGGAGCTGGGACCGTTCAGCCTAGAGAAGAGAAGGCTCTGGGGAGATCTTGTCAATGCATGTAAATGCCTGAAGGGAGGGTGTAAACAAGACTGAGCCAGGCTCTTTTTGGACAGCCCAGTGACAGGACAAGAGGCAATGGACAAAAACTGAACCACAAGAGGTTCTGCCTTCACATCAGGAAACACTTTTTCTTACTTGTGAGGTTTGACCAAGTGCTAGTTGCCTAGAGAAGGTGGTGGAGTCCCCATCCTTGGAGATATTCAAAAGCTGTTGGGATGTGGTCCTGTGCAACCAGCTCTAGGCGTCCCTACTTGAGCAGGGGTATTGGACAAGAATGTCCAACCTCAACCATTTAGTGTGATTCCATGAAATAAGTTTTTTAACTCCTGTTTGAAAATTATATTGAAAGATTCTTGGAGGCGGCAATTATTGCCAATGGTAGTAGATGGTGCAGACTGAAAGGAAGAGTATAACTAGGAATATATCATGATAGGATTTAAATAAGATATAGAAACTCACCTAAAATGGATGCGCACTAAGAAAAATATATAACAAAGCATGAACTTGCACTCGTGGAAAAATAAGCTTAATACTTCATTGGAGCTGAGAAGGATGGAGAAAATACTCCTTTTTTCCTTATCACATTAAAAACAGTCTTTCACTTTTTGTCTGCTGTGATGTTTGTGGCTTTGAGATAATTAAGCCAGTTTCAGCTTTAAAGCAGATCGCCTGCTGACCCGTAGCCTGGTTTCAGTACATAGTGCTGAAGTATAAAGAATATTAGTAGTGTCAGTAAAATATTTTATGTTTAAATATGTCAAGAGACACCTTTTGAACATTGTTTTATGAGACTTTCTTCCAAGAAATGTCTGAACAGACTAGATGTTTGGAGTTACGTTAGTGCTAAAATTTCACCATGTTGACTTGTATAGAATTGTTAATATCAGAGAAGATCGATAATCATAATATACTGAAAAAGAACATCCTTACATACTGTTGGGAACAAATGTGCCAGATATAGACATCCTGCTCTGTTTTTTATGTACTGAATACTTTATTTAAAATCATTTATTAGATATATGGGAGTATAAGGTGGTACTTAAAAATGTGGTTTAGTAACTTTTCTTGGTAACAATATAGATGTGCAGATTTGTTCCCTCTTGCCTCTTGAAGATGCTTGGACAATGTGATTTGCTTCCTAATGTTTTTGATGCCTATGTACAGTCTAGAAAATGTTTAAGTAATAAGAAAAATATATATTTTAACTGTTCCATTTGTAGGTCTCATGCTGTCGCATGCGTCAATCAATTTATCATCAGCAGAACTCAAGCTCTTATGTTGCACATAGATTCTTTTATTGAGGTGAGTGTGCATTCTTGGCTGAGGGGGTTAAGTCAAATTACATAACTGATTTATCAAGAGCTTTGAGTAATGTTTTACAACCACCACTACACCCAAACTTGACATTGCTGGCTTCCTATTCTTAGCTTCAATCCCCATTGACCAAAGTTCATTCTGTATGCTTATGCTCAGATTAGTCTAAGCACTCTCCCAACCCAAGAATAGTATTTTGAAAAATGCTTCCTTTTCATAAATAGAAGAAACTCTTGTTGCATAAAGGTACTGGCAGCAGCCTGTCACTTACCTGTGATGGAGAGTTCAGGACAGGGATCATCATGTCACTGAGTCTGGATGATGGACTGAGTGACATCTGGATGATGTCACTGAGTCTGGTCTCTCGGAATACTACTACTGATTAAAAGGGTGTTATTTCGGTTATCTAGAGTACGTTATTTGCTGCTGTTATGTACTGAAGGAGTTTTCTAGTTTCAGAACTTCATTAATGTTTAGGGTAAAAAAAAATAATTCAGGAAATAATGTTCTTCTGTCTAATGTACACATGACCAAAACACTGGGTAACAATACACATCGAGAGTCTAAAGAGTTCTTTTGCTAAACCATATATCTTTAAGAAATAATATGGTATTTTTAGGTGTGGGGTGGGAGGGTACAGAAGTACATGTTTGCATACTTTAGTTTGCCAGTCATATCAATTTAAATACAAGTTGAACTAGATTAATTGAGGCTTTTCAATTGATATTACTTTCTAACAGAATCTTTTTGCACTGGCTGGTGATGAGGAGCCTGAAGTACGTAAAAATGTTTGCCGTGCTCTGGTAATGTTGCTGGAAGTTCGAATGGATCGCCTGCTTCCTCATATGATTAGTATAGTTGATGTGAGTCTTATTTCCCAGATTGCATGCTGTAACATGTTTGGGGTTGTAGAAATAATAACAAATTAAAAGCATTCATCAGAACAGGTATGTTACTCTTGCACTTGCCTACTCTTCATTTTCCTTCAAGATTGAGGTTGCGAAAGTTTTTTAGCTAATTACCAACTTGACATTGTATTTGACAGATAATGTATATGGCAGTTGTTCATATTTCATTAAGTTAATTGATCCTGAAATGGCCAGGATCAGCCATACCATGGAGCAGCCAGGCATTGCCTGACCACAAATGAGAAGATCATGTGAAAAATCCTAGTTCTAGTGCTGATACTGCTACAGTTTACACATTGAAGCTCTCATCTTTTTTGGATCCTTTGATAACAAGGATAAGGAATGTTATTTTACGTAGCTGAGATGCTCTTTGAGCTGCTAATGAAACTGCCTACCATTGCATTCAGTTCTACAGGTTAGTGTCATTTAATAGTTTCTTTATCATTCTAGATTAGTGCAGACTTGCCTACCAGAGGACCAATCAATCAGATGGGTTTTGTCTGCTCAACTGTTTGAGTTGTAATTTTCATATTTCTGGGAAATACTGGCAGTTTCTAGTTGCCTTTACATAGACTACTTGCTAGACTGGAAATATAGCAAAGATCAGTATGTTTCTCATGTAGATTTCATGTGAAGAAGTCGGTCATAACTCAGTGTCAAATTCCGTAAGGGCTAGGTCTAGACTACATGAAGAAGGTGTCAAGTTGTTTTTTGTTGGTTTTTTTTTTTGCTTCTGGACAAAGGTATTAGAGAGGCATAAAATTGAGGTGACCCGTGACAGCCTTGGCCTGCTGCCTAGTCTTCCTATGTGTTGTCTGGAATTCCATGACACCAACCCTGGCAAACATCATAGAATGGTCCTATCCCTACAGGCCCTTGTAAAAAGTGCCTCTCCAGCTTTCTTGTCGGCCCCTTTAGGCACTGGAAGCTGCTGTAAGGTCTCCCTGGAGCCTTCTCTTCTCCAGGCTGAACAAGCTCAGCTCTCTCAGCCTGTCTCCAGAGTAGAGGTGCTCCAGCCCTTGGAGCATCTTCATGGCCTCCTCTGGACCTGCTCCAACAGGTTCATGTCCTTCTTATGTTGGGAGCCCCAGAGCTGAACATAGTACTTCAGCTGGTGTCTCACAAGAACAGAGGGAGAGAATCCCCTCCCTCAACCTGCTGGTCACGTTTCTTTTGATGCAGCCCAGGATGCAGCTGGCTTTCTGGGCTGCAAGCTCACACTGGTGGGTCATGTTGGACTTCTTATCAACCAACACCCCCAAGTCCTTCTCAGGGCTGCTCTCAATCCATTCTTCACCCAGCCTGTAGTTGTGCTTGGGATTGCCCTGACCCAGGTGCAGGACCTTGCACTTGGCCTTCTTGAACTTCATGAGGTTTGCATTGGCCCACCTCTCAAGCATATCAAGGTCCCTCTGGATGGCATACCTTCCCTCCAGTGTGTTGACTGCACGACACAACTTGGTGTCATTGTCAAACTTGCTGAGGGTGCACTCAATCCCACTGTCCATGTTGCTGACAAAGATGTTGAACACCGCCAGTCCCAATACTGACCTCTGAGGAACGTCACTGGTCTCCACTTGGACATGGAGCTGTTGACCGCAACGCTCTGCATGCAGCCATCCAGCCAATTCTTTATCCAGTGGGTGGTCCATTTGTCAAATTCATGTCTCTCCAGTTTAGGAGACAAGGATGTCATGCAGGACAGTGTCAAATGCCTTGCACAAGTCCAGGTAGATGATGTCAGTTGCTCTTCCCTTATCCACCGACACTGGCACCCCATCATAGAAGGCCACCAAAATTGGTCAGGCATGATTTGTCCTTAGTGAAGCCATTTTTGCTGTCACCAACCACCTCCCTATTTTCCATGTGCCTTAGCATAGTTTCCAGGAGGATCTGCTCCATGATCTTGTCGGGCACTGAGGTGAGACTGACTGGTCTCCAGTTCCCCAGGTCTTCCTTGTTTCCTTTCTAAAAACGGGGTTTATTTTTCCCCTTTTTCCAGTCAGCAGGAACTTCACCGGACTGCCATGACTTCTCAAATATGATGGATAATGGCTTGGCAACTTCATTCGCCAGCTCCCTCAGGACCCGTGGATGGATTTCATCAGGTCCCATGGACTTGTGCACCTTCAGGTTCTTAAGATGGTCTTGAACCTGATCTTCTCCCACAGCAGGTGGTTCTTCATTCTCCCAGTCCCTGCCTTTGCCTTCTGTGACTTGGGCAGTGTGGCTGGAGCTCTTGCCACTGAAGACCAAGGCAAAAAAGTCATTGAGTACCTTGGACTTCTCCATGTCCTGGGTAACCAGTTCTCCTGTTTCCTTCTGGAGAGGGCCCACATTTTCCCTTGTCTTCTTTTAATTCCCTCTGTACCCATAGAAGTTTTTCTTGTTGCCCTTAATGTCCCTGGCCAGATTTAATTCTATCAGGGCTTTAGCTTTCCTAACCTGATCTCTGGCTGCTCAGAGAATTACTCTGTATTCCTCCCAGGCTACCCATCCTTGCTTCCACCCTCTGTAGGCTTCCTTTTTGTGTTGGAGTTCATTCATGTTCTCATGTAACATGGTACAAGTAGGGATAGTTGGTTCTTAGGTGGTTTTTTTTTCTTTTGTTTGGTTGGTTTTGGTGGTTGTCCTTTTTTGAGAGAGAGAATAAAGCTTTGGAGATTTTATTGTCAACAAGTGATAACTTCTCTGGCTCTTCACCCTCCTAAGATCAGTAAGGACTTTTCAGGTATAAATGATGTCACCAACCAGAAGAAAATCCAAGATTGCGTTCTCACTGTATCCGGTATTTTGTTGGGAAAACTATTGCTAGACTGCTTCTCTACAGAAGACAGCAGTAGTGAATTTTTGTTCTGTAACAAAGTTTAGACCTCTCCCCCATTTCAGGGCTACTGTGTACTGTTACTGTTTTCTCCAGTTCTGTATACACATTTGTATGTGCAAATGTAATTTCCCAGAACTGACTATTGTTCAACATTCAAATGAGTCTGGTTTTGCCCCTTTGAAGCTTGAATACCTCCAAGCTGAATGCTGCTGATGGTGGCTGCTCTAACTGAAGGAAGTCTTAAAAAGAAACTTTTATCCGTAAGCCTAAAGAAAAGGCTTATGGAGAATCACTTTTAAAGTAGTTAAGAATATTAATGCAGTAGTGATTTGAAGACAGAAGGTCTTGGCCAGCATCATGCTTTTGAAGCAGACAGGTTTAGTATTAGCTTTCTTGCCAAGTTCCTGGAGCATATAGGAATGGTTGAATTTTGATTTCAGTGGGGTTTTTGAGCATGTACTTCTAGGTGAGCAGATGTGTATTTTTTGTGTTTGGTTTTTTTTTTTTTTTTTTTGGTTGGTTTGTTGGTTGGGTTTTTTTCTCCTTCCTTTGAGAACATGACAACAGGATATGTCAGGAGTAGACTGACCTAACAGATTTCAGTTATTAGATTGCACTTGCATGTTCTTATTCCTGTTCTCAGGAAACTGCTGTTTATTATCTTGTGTCTCTGTCTGTAGTTTCTTGGTAATAGCGTTCTCACTTAAGCAGTTAAGAAACTTAGAATCTGAATCACCTGGCATTAAGAAATAAGTCTCTTGGCTTATTCTCACCATAGCTTTAAATAGTCTCATATATATTTCTTCCTCTTGCCCCAAAGAAACAAAATTACTCTGGTAGTGTAGTCTGTTTTTGCAAATATTTTCCAATGTTGATAGTGTCTTCTGGGCCCTTAAAACTTACAGAAGTTTTTTTGTGGGTTTTTTTTTATATTATGTAGTACATGCTTCAAAGGACCCAGGACCAAGATGAAAATGTGGCTTTGGAGGCTTGTGAGTTTTGGCTGACTTTGGCTGAACAGCCAATTTGTAAAGATGTATTATGTCGGCATCTTACTAAGTAAGTATTAAGAATTAAAACTCCTAGTTAATTTGAAATAGTCATCTTTAAACTTCAGTTGACTTGTTCCTGGTTACTCTTATGGAGACTGTATCTAACTTCTTGTATGCTTAGAAGGAGTTTTCTGTAGCTAGTTCTTGTGCACAAAGGTCACTGAAAAGACTTCTAAGGATTTCAGACTCGGCTCCAGAAGCAACCTAAACCATGTCCTTTACCTCACCAAGTATATCCAGGTCCCTGAGTGAAAGCAATGCCACGAGTGCATTTGCCTTTACCTGAAGCAGGAATAACCCAGACTGTCTTCCCCAGCAGATTCTTTACATGCACCACAGGAACTTTATCCCCCTCTACAGTACGTAAAAGTTCTGATTGGGCTGGGCCAGCCCTGTTGGCAGATTCCCTACTGTTGACCAACCAGGTGGCCTTTGCTAAATGTGTATCCCAATGTTTGAAAGTCCCACCACCCATTGCTCTCAGGGTAGTTTTTAACAGCCCATTGTACCATTCGATTTTCCCAGAGGCTGGTGCACGATAGGGGATGTGTTTGAGGTTTAGACATCTGTATGTCTGCAACAGTGCTCGTAACTTTTTTCCAGATTAATCTGAAGACTTTTGCAATAGGAAATGAATTCTTCAGTGTTCCCAGTAAATGGAGACTGTTTTTGACATATGCATGGAAGGTTTTTGAAAATACTAGAGCAGTTTTGTCTGTGATTCTGTTCTTCCAGTCAAGATGTTGAGAGAAGAGATGCATTCTTTTCAACAAAAATGACCATTTTAGATGTAAAGCATTTTTTTTTTAAAAAGGGGGTGTTTGTCAAAATTTCAGTTTTCATAAGCAAGAGAATTGATCAAAACACCTACTGTAGCCATACAGGAATAGGAGTTGAAAACAGGAGAGCCAATGTTATGAGGAATTATTTTTAAGTTTTAAAATGTTTTTACTTAACTCCTACTTTTAATATTAAATATCCACATATTAATATTAGTCAATTTCTCAGTATAAAACTTAAACATCTTCTGGCCTACATGAACATTGACGTTGCAACAGCTTCATCCTTGGTTGTGGTGGGTTTTTTAAGAAGCTTTTAAATGTCTAGAAAAACAGATAAGAGTAACATTACATATCTTTCAGCATCACGTTTGTTGGCGAGTCCTTTTTGACTAGGGAGCTATATAAATTTGCCAATACCTGATGATAATATTAAATTATTTTTATATATTAATTAAGTGGGACAAGATCCTATCCAGCCTTTTTGTTTAATATCTTGTTCTATTTTGCTCCTATAGGCTTTCTTATAAAATATATAGCTCCTGCATACTTCATTAAGTATGCTGCAGAAAATGCCAATGAATGTGTGTTAATCGGAATACTTACTATCCTTTCAATAAAAGTTCAGATGGTAATGTGCCATTGAGATGTGTGAATATTATTGCTGGCCTGAGTACCTTCAGAAACAATACTCCTCAGCTGCAGAATTGCAGAATATACTGAGTCTGAGAGAATATGTTGAGTCTGTCACTGGTGCTGGGTCCATCAAGTAGTAGCTTGATTTGGCTTATAATACTTATTTATATTTTTATTGATTTATTTTTGTAGTGAATGTGGTTTTATGTGTGTATTTCCCCCTAGTGCTTTTTCTTCTTTTCTTTTTTTTCCATACATCAATAACATTGGAGTCCCATGGCCATAACCAGTTTAATAACTAAGTAAGTTCTAATATAGACTAATGACTTGACTAATGTCAAGATCTCTGCAGTGTTGGGGACTTGTCTTAAGGGGTCATACTTGAAGTTATCACAAAAGGATAGGAGGGCTTAATGTAGTTAGGCTTCCATGCCAAAGTCTTTCCACAGGGCTGCCTTCCAGCCTCTCGTCCACTAATTTGTACGTATACCCAGGATTTCCCTGTCCCAGGTGCAGAATCCAGCACTTGCTTTTGTTAAATTTTATACAGTTGGTGATTGCCCAGCTCTCTAGTCTATCCAGATCTCTCTATAAGGCCTCTCTACCCTTGAGGGAGTGCACAGCTCCTCCTTATTTAGTATCATCAGCAAACTTACATAATGTACATTCAATTCCCGCATCCACATAATTTATAAAAATATTAAAGAGCATTGGCCCTAAAATTGAGCCCTGGAGAACCCCACTGGTGACTGGCTGCCAGCCTGATGTAACCCCATTTACTATATAACCCTTTGAGCCCAACCTGTCAGCCAATTGCTCACCCAACATATTATGGACTTGTCTAGCTGTGTGCTGGACATTTTGTCCAGAGGGATACCTCCTTTAGCTTTGCTAAAATCCAAAACCCACACATCTACTGGCTTCCCTTGGTCAACTAGACGGGTGACCTTGTCATAAAAGGAAATTTAGTTAAGCAGGACTTTCTCCTCATGAACCCATCCTGGCTATGACCTGTGGACTGCATTGTCTCTTGAGTGTTTTTCAATAACTCCCAGAATGACCTTCTCCATAATTTTATCAGGCACTGAAGTGAGACTGACAGGCCGGTAATAACCAGGGTCTCCCTTATTGACATATATCAATATTTCTTTGTAGACTGATACCTGTGCTGGTAAATGGTATGAAATATTCAGAGATCGATATTATTCTGTTGAAGGTAAGCACTAATTTCTTTTATACTCTGGAAGAATATTTGGTTGGCTTCTGACTTGTAAATCAGAATGTTTGAGTTGGTAGGCCAGATCTGGTCTGCCATCTGTTCAATTGAGATTTAGCTTTCTGGGGCAAGGTGTGCTGTTCCAAAAACTAAATGTGACTGCTGCCACGTTTGTTGGAAAATAATCCATGGGCTTTCCTGTTTTGCCCCTGTCCCCTTCCACCCAACTTTGGCAGAGCTGGGATACTTTTACCCATGAATTACTGCAGCAAAGCAGCCTAAAAAAATTATCAGAATTCATTTTAATGCCCTTCTAGCTTGAACTACACAGCTTTTTCCATCACATTTTAGAATGTGTCTGCATACTAGAATTTCTCTCTCTTCTTCCTTCTGTAATTCATTCTTATCAAAAATAATTTCTTAACAAGAAGGATACTTTGTGCTTTTATGTGAGCTTACCTCTCTTGCTTCTATTTTCCTGTCATTTTTCTGGTAAATACTTGTCGTGGTTTAAGCCAGCCAGTAACTCAGAACCACGCAACTGCTTGCTCACTCCCCCCTTCTTCCTCCCCCTGCTTCCGGAGGGATGGGGAGGAGAATTGAAAGAATGTAACTCCCACGGGTTGAGATAAGAGCAGTCCCGCAACTAAGGTATAATACAAAACTACTACTACCACCACCAATAATGGTAATGATAAGGGAAATAACAAAGGGAGAGAATACAATTGCTCACCACCCGCCGACAGATACCCAGCCTGATGCGAGCAGCGATCTGGGCCTCCCGGGTAACTCCCCCCAGTTTATATACTGGGCATGACGTGCTGTGGTATGGAATACCCCTTTGGCCAGTTTGGGTCAGGTGTCCTGTCTCTGCTTCCTCCTGGCTTCTTGTGCCCCTCCTCACTGCAGAGCATGAGACTGAAAAAGTCCTTGATCAGAGTAAACATTACTTAGCAACAATTAAAAGCATTGGTGTGTTATCAGCACTGTTCCCAGACTAAAGTCGAAAACACAGCACTGCACCAGCTACTAAGAAGGAGAAAATGACTGCTGTAGCTGAACCCAGGACAATACTGTAGCAGAATGCAGGAACAATGGCATATTTAGTTAGCTGGGCAGCACAAGTGTGATGTGACTCTTTCATATTCTTGTAAAATCTTGAACTAAATTTACACTACATTCTGAACTTCCTTGAGCAATATAGTTACACTAGTTCATCTGATAAAAATTTTGATGACAGGGGGATGTTGAAGAAGATGAAGCTATTCCAGACAGTGAACAGGATATAAGACCTCGATTTCATCGTTCACGGACTGTAGCTCAGCAACATGAAGAAGATGGTATTGAAGATGGTAACGATGATGACAATGATCTTGATGATGATGATGATACTATTTCTGACTGGAATTTAAGTATGTCAAAGTAATGTGTAAAATGTTTTAAAATATAGCTACTTGCATAATACAAGAGTCACAGTAAAAAGAGGAGTTTGTTTATAGGAATACTGAGACTTTGCTTTTGAATATAAAAAGAACTGTCTGCTGAATATAATTGGTGGTTGGGGCAGAGGGGGAGCCTTTCAGGTGATATTTTGGCTATATAACTGTATTGACAAAAGCTAGCCACCTGTAAGCTTATTTGAAATATGGCCAATAGAGCTACAAACATAAACTTGGATGCAATTCAACAGAAGCTTTGGATTTTGAATTTTAATCCTGCAAGATAATACAAATTATGGATCACCTGTTTATTAAAAAAAAATAAAAGTCTTACACATTGTTCTTAGCTTGAGGAAGCTTAATAATGCTTTATTTTACTTCAGTCTTCCCTCTAAATCTAGTTTGTGTGATAGTATTTTTTTTTCCTCCATTTGAACATGCCACTACTGACAGCCATTACCAGTAGTTCTCATGTAGTGCAAATGAATGTACCTTGAAGCTTATGGATCAAACAACTTTGAGGCATATCTAAAATTTTAAAATTATTATTATTTTAGAAGAAAATAAGCACAAATATGCTTGCTTTTGTAAAGTATCATTTAAAATAGTTTTAACTTCATAATACTGTTCTTGTCATTGTTGTATGTACAGATTGCAGAATTAAATACATATTTTCTGAAAAACATAGCTGAAATGACAGAGGGTATGCCTGTGGTCCACAGTTTTGTTTAAGATGGTGAGGAAGCTAAAGCTAACTAGGAAAGAGAGAGAACAGAACAGTTAAGAAATCTGTTTTGATGTATGTCATCTGGACTTGAAAGAATTTTTATCTTAAATTCAGAATTGTGTGCCCTATTTCTTATCTAGTGTTCTATATTTGACTTCCATTTTGAACAGAGAGGAAACATCAGCACAGCCTGACAATTAGCAGCATTGCTTACTAATGAGACCTGGTAACTAAATATGGGAGCCTGCCTTTTTTTTTTCCTCTAGTAGAAAGCTGAAACAGACTTAGCTGAAAGCAGTAGTCTTGGGGAGTCCGTGCTGTTTATTACTGCTTTGCAGTAGAGATCTCTTCTGAGTCTTGTGTATACTTTTGTTCCAGTTGGATAATTTCTGACAGATTAAGAAGGAACTGAGATCATAATAAGCAAAAAAAAAAAAAAAAAAGGCATTATAAATTCTGTAATATGAGCATTATTTTTCTAGACATGATGGCACCACAGCAGAAAACCAGAGTAAGGATTTCTGAATCATGTGTTGAAGTTATTCTTTTCTGAGCTTTTTTGTGCTAAAAATATGTGATTAAAAACTTTAAAACAAATTTTGAGGTGGTGTTCTTTCTATTGGTGCATCACAGAATTAGGGGTAAGATATAAAAGCTCAGATCAGAGGTCAATAAATTTCTTTCAGTCTCTAGAGACTGATGATTTTGCCTCTTTTGCTTTGAGACATGGATCATGTTTGAACATTTTCTTTTTAATCAATTGATAATAGTTTTAGGCTATTTCTCCTTAGTTTCTCCAGTATGTGACATTTATGTCACAGACCTTCCCTTTTCTCTATTGTTACACCATCCTGAAATTATGTAGTGTATATAATGTTGCAATATAATAACATGGTTCCTGTCAGTGAGTGTTGTAATATCCCCAGTGTATAAGTCCTTTCAGTGGCTATAAAAATGATGCAAAATTTGATTTCCTAAGAGCTGTGACTTTGTACCAGAGCACAGTGGATCCCAGTGTATTGTAATTAAATGGAAGTATCTTTCCTCCTAATGCCCTGGCAGCTCAAAGTTAAAATGAGGATTATACTGTCTAACTACGACTGCTTTTATAATAAACAGTTTACCACTGTTAATTCCCCTCAGGGAAATGTTCTGCTGCTGCTCTAGATGTCTTGGCTAATGTATTTCGTGATGAACTTCTGCCACACATCTTGCCCCTTTTGAAGGAGTTGCTCTTCCATCCCGAATGGGTAGTTAAAGAATCTGGTATCCTTGTTCTTGGAGCAATTGCTGAAGGTAAGGCAACAGTGCATATCAAGTTGCAGAATTTTTGATTGATTCTAAAGCAGCTCTGTAATTCCTTCTAGGTGAATTTACTTCTATAAACAAGTATACGTCTTTAGCTGACTTGGTTTTAGTGATTAATCTCTACATCTGCTCATTGGTGACTGCAGTTATTTGTTTAATTTTTCAGTTTCAAATCTGTGCATGTTTTGGAGACTAAATAACTTAGTTTCTTTTATTCCTCTCTTTCTTAACTCTGCAGCATATATTTATTGGTTTCTCATAAAGTACCGCCTTGATTTTGATATAACAGGAATATTTATTAAATTTGAGCCTTACATTTCATTCATTGTTTTTAGAAATGGAGACCAGTCCTGTGACTTCAGTACCTTGAGCTGCTTTTTGTGGATGGTTCTCTGATTTAAATGTGATAACTTCCATTTCTTTGTATTTACTCACAGGCTTGGCTTTTTACCTGTATTTCCAGCATTCCTGTCCATTTTGCAAACTGAAGGAATATGTTTGGGTCCATGCCTGGATTAACTCTTTTCCTACAGTGCCTAGTGAACATACTTTTTCTTTGTTGCTAGAAAACTTTTTTGTTGATTTTGATTTCAAGTCAAGCAAACTTTGTACTTCTGGCAAATCTCAGTGTGTTACTGCTCTTGCTGACTTGAAGTGTGTAGATTTCTTAAGGAATGCTTTTTAATGATATGATGATTTGTTATCAAGGCCTAATCTTTCTCTACTTGTTGTCTTGGTCACTCTGACTAGACTGGCATAAGACTTCCAAGCTTTATGAACTAATATTATTTGGATGTTCTTGCTATACTCCATTTAATAAAGCAGAATTTCTGGAGATTAGGGAAGCACTGAAGTAGAAATATAGTTGAAATGAATGTAAATTTGATTAGGAATTTCAATTATTGTTTATGTTGAGGTTTCTTTTTAGGACTTAGCATAAATTAGGTAGAATTGCTTTGTATAATGTTAAAATGTATTACTACATGATAGAGGATGAAAATACATACCTTCCAGGAAATAGCGAAAAGTTATGTTTTCTAATTCTTTGTCGTGGTTTGAGCCCAGCCGGTAACTCGGAACCACGCAGCCGCTTGCTCACTCCCCCCCTTCTTCCTCCCCCCGCTCCCAGAATGTAACTCCCATGGAAGAATGTAACTCCCATGGGTTGAGATAAGAACAGTCCAGTAACTAAGGTATAATGCAAAACCACTACTGCTACCACCAATGATAATAATGATTAGTGAAATAACAAGGGGAGAGGATACAATTGCTCACCACCCACCGACCGATACCCAGCCCGACCCGAGCAGTGATCTCGCCTTCCGGGTAACTCCCCCTGGTTTATATACTGGGCATGACATGCTGTGGTATGGAATACCCCTTTGGCTAGTTTGGGTCAGGTGTCCTGTCTCTGCTTCCTCCCGGCTTCCCCTCCTCCCTGGCAAAGCATGAGACTGAGAAAGTCCTTGGTCGGAGTAAACATTACTTAGCAACAACTAAAAACATCGGTGTTATCAGCATTGTTCCCAGGCTGAAAGTTAAAAAACACAGCACTGCACCAGCCACTAAGAAGTAGAAAAATGACTGCTATAGCTGAACCCAGGACATTCTTGTACTGTAATAGTTTTATTTTTCCTTCTAGGCTGCATGCAGGGTATGATTCCATATCTTCCTGAGCTGATCCCTCACCTTATTCAGTGCCTCTCTAACAAAAAGGCTCTTGTGCGCTCCATTACATGTTGGACTCTTAGTCGCTATGCACACTGGGTAGTTAGTCAACCCCCAGACACATACTTGAAGCCATTAATGACTGAGTTGCTAAAGCGTATTCTGGATACCAACAAGAGAGTACAAGAAGCTGCCTGCAGGTGAGCCAAAGCTTAAACAAAAAGCATTATCCATGACACTGCTTTTTCATGGGAAACTAATTTAATGCCTTTATCAATGAATACATGACTGCATTTCTAGCTCTTAATGTATTTTATTTTTTTCCTTTTAAATTGGAGTAGGTTCAGCTTCTTCTGAAGTAGTCACAAATTACTCCGAGTTGAAATAAAATGTATTTCTCTTGTCCAGTTTGTTTTCAGAATATATGAATCACCAAACTAAACAATCTATTGCAGTAAAAGAAATTATCAGTATGTGACAGCTGTTTATATTCAATATTTTAAGTTTCATTGACCAGAAATCTGGCTTTTATATGCCCTATGAACAAGGTCAATACTGATGATAAAGGAAAACTGTCCTATCATTGCATTAGTGATGTTGTATATATTTAGCTCAGGATTACCAAAACATTTGGGTTGCAGTTATTTCAAGGGATATTCCCTTTCTCTTGAAAGGAGATCCTTGGAGGTAAGATTCCCTTCTCCCACTTGTTTGCTAATATTAAAAAAAAATTAAAAATAAATTGACACAGCATTAATGAAATGGGTACACCTCTTGTGCAGGAAGCTCAGCAAATAAAGCTTTCACATGTCAGTTTGTATGGGGCAGAAGTGTACACAGCAGACTGCCAAGAAAGTTTCCTTATAAAGCAGAATTAGATCTGTAACATGTATACGTAACAGGTTTCACAGGAATATTTTTGAATTTTGCTCATCACAATATAAGAGCTGAATCTTTGTGTTCAATCAAAATAGATTGATTTTGTCTCAGTAATACCATTTTGAAAACATACCTTGGATGAATTTGAGGACTAAATACAGCTCTATGTTTAAACAGAAATGGGTAGTTTGGGGCATTTTTGGGTGGTCTTGTTTTGTTTTTTCCAAGATACTGACTGACCTGTTTGGGGTGGGGTTTTTGTCATTCAGTGCCTTTGCTACTCTAGAAGAGGAGGCTTGTACAGAGCTTGTTCCTTATCTTGCGTATATCCTTGACACTTTGGTCTTCGCATTTAGTAAATACCAGCATAAAAACCTGCTCATTCTTTATGATGCTATAGGAACTCTAGCAGATTCTGTAGGACATCATCTAAATAAACCAGTGAGTATACCTTATGTTCTGTAGAAGCACTTGTCATATATCGAAAAACTGGTTAGGTGTTTTTTGTCGTGTGCTTTATATGTTATAAAACAGAAATACTGACCTTTCTGTGTAGACTTCAGTAATAAATATTTACATGTAAAATACATAGACTGCGTGTAATTTTCCCACTACCAAATATTCCCCATTTTGAATAAACAATTGTGTGTGTGGTGGCTTATGAAATGTGCTTCTCATTATTGTGATTTTTTTTCCTCATTCTCAGAATTTTTCAACTCAGAGGAGATACGTATATCAATTTAGATATGAAATGGGACTTTAAAGAAATTGGTGGAATGTGTGTGCTAATTTCTGATTTTTTTTATTTTTTTTTTGTAACCACTTTCAGTATAGCTAAACTGGTCTGTGTGTCTTTCCAATGTATTGGAGCACATCATTATTAGAAATTGCTTTATCAGAGAGCGTGAGAGACATGCATTTTATATATAAAAACACAGAATCCTTTGGACAAAGCACAGATAACACACAGGCAAATATAGTGGGTTTTTCGTAGTGTACATAAGTTCTTTAATAGGATTTGTATGCATGTCGTACATCTTATGATGGCTATTTGTCATGGTTTAACCCCAGCTGGGAACTAAGTACCACACAGCCACTCTCTAATTCCCCCTCCCTGCCCAATGGCATGGGGAGGAGAATCAGAAAAAAGGTAAAAACCCACAGGTTGAGATAAAAGCAGTTTAATAACTGAAATAAAGTAAAATATAATAATATAATAATAAAAGGAAATAGAGGAAGGAAGGAATGATACGCACCACCACCACCCCAAAAAAAAGCTCATCCCCGAGCAGTGATCGGTCCCTTCCAGGTAACTCCTTCCAGTTTATATACTGGGCATGATGTGCTGTAGTATGGAATACCCCTTTGGCTAGTTTGGGTCAGGTGTCCTGTCTCTGCTTCCTCCTGGCTTCTTGTGCCCCTCCTCCCTGGCAGAGCATGAGAGACTGAAAAGTCCTTGATTGGGGTAAGTGCTACTTAGCAACGACTAAACCATCCGTGTGTTATCAGCATTGTTCTCAGACTAAAGCCAAAACACAACACTGCACCAGCTACTAAGAAGAAAAATAACTCTATCCCAGCTGAAACCAGGACGGTATTGAAATTTGCTTTATTTCTCTATAGTGTTTCACATGACATAGACACACTAAAATAAAGCAATTTGGGTTGTTGCCATGAAATTTCACTTGCTTTCCAAGACTCCACACCATCAAAGGACATTTTTCTCAATGTCTGTCTGGCCCTGGACAGCTTCACATTTGATATCACCAGGAGGAAGCTAAATGGGAGCTCCTGGTGATGGTGGGACTTTCTTCAGTCACTTAGAATATTGTGTCTTTGGATATGGCATTAGCTGGCAGCATGTGTTGGCTCTTTGGTTACTTACTGGGAGCAACAGTACTACAGGGATGCCTTGCTTAATGTCCTTGTGACTGTGACAGCAGTGGCAGGAAAGATGCAACATCTTTATGCAGAATTGGTAAGTGCATCCTTCTGGAGGGATAGAAAATTACTTTCTTCATGGATGGGTAGTTGCTTGAGGAGGAGGTTTCAGGAATTTGGGGGGATAGGGTTGTAGCATCAGGGTAATGAGAGATGGCTGAGAAATGGCAGATGCACAGCCAGATTGCATTGCTGGCAAAAACATTTTCTGTAGGCCCTGAGGCAATCCTATAGATTTGTAACAACCCAGGCAGCTATTAAAAGTTGCTAGACTGAAGCTAAACCTGAGGAAAAGATGCATTCTGGAAAGGTACTTATGTGCCTCAGCAAAAAATCTTAAGACATAAATTGTGAATTCTAATATTAAACTACTTCTACATATTGCAACAAGGATTAAATTACAATATATCAATTTTCTTTTGCTTAAAAAGTAGAAGATATCAATTCTTAATATATCAATTTTCTAACTAGTATACAATGAAGTGTTTCAATAGCTGATGTATCTTCATCCTAAACAGGAATATATTCAGATGCTAATGCCTCCATTAATCCAGAAGTGGAACATGTTGAAGGATGAAGATAAAGATCTCTTCCCTTTATTAGAGGTAAATATTAAAATTTTAATATGCTTTATTAACTTCTTTTATGAATTACCCCTTTTACTAAAGATGCTCCTACTAGGAAGTGTGACTATAAAAGCTGACAGCGTTAGGTATCTCCCATTATGGAGAAAATATTATGACTGTAGTGAGAAAATCTTGTGACTGAGGAAATGCCATCAGGTTTAGCAGAAATCTTTTAGATTTTTTTTTTTTCCTGCCATTCTTGAGTGTTTTCTTTGGGATTCTATGATTCTAAAGAAAATGTTCAATCCCCCTGTGGTTCTTCTCTCTCTCCTTGTTCTCCCTTCATCCCTCCATTAAAACTGTTATCAGACAGTCTGAAAGTATGAACTATGTAGTCTATTCTCTTTACTTTCCAAGTGTGAAGCAGGAAAACACTTCTAGAAAAATTAGTTTCATAACTCTTGGGTAAAGTTAGGACTTGTACATGGTCAGGATACTGAAGTTTAGTGTAAGTGCTAGCTGATTTATAGTAACTGTATGAACTTTCTTGGCCACCTCTAAGAAGATGTTGCTTCTGAGAAATTTTCTCAACTGACCTAAGTAGGAATGAGTAACAATTAGCTGACAGTTGCCTTGGCTCAGCTAATTGGTATTGCCTTTCTAGGTTGTTTTTATTTACTTGTGGGTATAATTTACCTCTCCCAAGTAAAAGGTGGAGAAGGTTAGTGTGTCTCTTGCTCTTTTTTTTTTTTCTTCTTTATTTTATTCCAGTGCCTGTCGTCAGTTGCTACTGCCTTGCAATCTGGCTTTCTTCCATACTGTGAACCTGTGTACCAGCGTTGTGTAAATCTGGTGCAGAAGACTCTTGCACAAGCCATGGTATTTTTCTATTGCTATTCCAATGTTTTCAGAATAACTCCTTAAACCAGTGTATTAACTATGTAAATTATGGGTTTGCAAGAAAGTTTGTAGTATTAGCCATTGAATATTTAAATGAAGCTGCAGTTCTGAAACTAATTTTTTGTTTGTTTTATTTTTACTTTTATGCATACCCCTGAGAAATACTCATTTTCAAAATGTGTACTTATTTGTTGCAGTTGCACAACGCTCAGCCAGACCAATATGAGGTTCCAGATAAAGATTTCATGATTGTGGCCCTTGATTTACTCAGTGGTTTAGCTGAAGGACTTGGAGGCAACATTGAACAGCTAGTGGCTTGCAGCAATATCCTGACACTAATGTACCAATGCATGCAGGTGAGATGAGTAACCTGTTTAATCCAAGGATTTTCTTTCTTAAGAGAATTGGAAACACTTCTAGAATTGTCAGGTTTTTTTCTTCCTCTCTTTAGGATAAAATGCCTGAGGTACGGCAGAGTTCTTTTGCATTGTTAGGTGATCTGACAAAGGCGTGTTTTCAGCATGTTAAGCCTTGCATTGGTATGTTTCTTTTACATTTTAAATAATTAACATATTTTACAAACTGTTAAAGGGGCTGGTTTAGCCATTGTTAAGTTCCCTTTTCTGTGGCATGCCTTGTCATGGTGTTGTAAGCTTTCATTTTCCTGGTGTCTGTAGTCTTTTCTCCTTTGAACTGTGTGTTTAAGACATATTGCTCTTTTTGTAGACAGCGCAAAAGTTCATTTTGCTGCTTGATTTTTATAATGTAACATGCTTTCTGTTGTACTGGAATACAGCAAAACATGTACTTAGACTTCAATTAGAACAATTGTTTTCTTTGATAAATTCTTTTTTTTTTCTTTAAAAAAAAACCCAACAGCTTTAAATAGCTTTTTTTTTTTTGTTCTACTAGAATCTATTGTTACAATAATTTATGTATATTGAAATTAGAAAACCTGGTTAGAGGGTAGGTTTGGGTTTTTTTCTTGTTTCTTTTTAATTTCAGTAGGGAAGTAGCATCAGTTATACACTTCAATATTCACTGTCTCTTCCCTCAGATACTCTTGAGATACACTTAACTTCACAAATGAATGCCTGGATAGGCTTAGAATTTAAAATTTATTTAGCAGATCTATCTTTGTGACTAATATTTTATTAAAATTTAATCAAGGGGGTGGAGGATGGGGTGTTGCGTTTGGTGGGGGTTTTTTGTTGGTTTTGTTGTTCGGGGGGTGTTTGGGGTTTTTTGGTTTGTTTGGGGTGGTTTTTTTTTAGCACAGCTGAATACATAGATATCCAGGTGTGGGGTTTTTTTTTTCCCCCACCCCCAGGAAGGGGAGGAAAAAAGGTTTCTAGAGTTACATAAAGCCTATTACAAATATTTTTAAATCATAGTTTGAAAAGATTTGCATTGATCTGCTTAGGTTGTAAAATTTAGGTTAATCTGGTATATAGCAGAAATAGAGCTCTTGTTAATTCTGGTGCAATGCTTTACAAGAATTTAAATATGCTTACATGATTTTTTAAACACACACACCCCTCCCCCGTGATCTTACAGTAATGGGACAAGATTGTTGTATTGTGTGATGAGATTTTAAAATGTTGTTCTTTCTAGCTGATTTCATGCCCATTTTGGGAACCAACCTAAACCCAGAATTCATTTCTGTGTGTAACAATGCCACGTGGGCAATTGGAGAAATCTCCATCCAGATGGGTAAGATTTTTAACTTTTTTTTTTTTTTCCTATGAATCTTTGCAAATTTAGAATGGTGTGTCTGGGTTGTGGTTTTTTATTATTTTTTAGTGATACTTACACATTAAAATTTAAATTAAATTTGATATTCTTGTCCTTGACAGTAAATTCAATGTACCAGATCCAAATAGATCATGTATATTAATGGTAATTTTCTTCTGAATGTTTCTTTTTGGCTGTTTCAGGTATAGAGATGCAGCCTTATATTCCAATGGTGTTGCACCAGCTTGTAGAAATAATTAACAGACCCAACACACCAAAGACATTATTAGAGAACACAGGTACCCAAAAACTGAAACATTCATGGTGAAGGGAATTAGAGGGCTGGGTTTTTTTTAATAATTATTTTAAAAATTGCATAGAACTTATTGCTATGTATTTGGCTTTTATAAGCAAAACCAAATCTGTTTTGCAGAAGCTCTTACAAGTCTCAGTCTTGCAACAATGCATCTATCATATATCTAGATTATTAAAGTTATTGCTTTCTCACCTTTATTACATTTTATATTTATTTATTATCTATTTAACTATTCTTCCAATTTTATTTATGTATATGACAAATGTATGCAGTAACAAAGACTTAGTGGCTCTACACTGATTTTAATATATGCATGTCCTTACACGTGTATTGTATGTATATATCTAGTGTTTGAAACAAATGTAATTGGCATATATAAAACAAATAATGAACTCAAATAATGAATTTACAAAAAATGCACTTTTTAAAGATTAATTTGTAGTAATATGCACAAAAATCTAGATCTGTGATGGCAGTTTTACCATAACATAACTGAAATTATGTATAACTTCTACTATCCGGTCACTTAATCAAAAATTTCTGAAAAGTCTAACTGGCATGCTTATTTTTATGTTCTGGCCAGCAGCTTTGCCTTCCAAATTGAGAGCAGTCCCCAAGTGCTTTATCGAATCAGAATTTCTGAGGCTTGTTTCTTTTGCGTTCATAGAGGGCATGTTCTGGTATGAAGAGCACATTCCCTACTTCATCAAAACTTTATTAATAATTTAACAGGTTTCTGGTTAGCTATTTTACCAATTGAGAATCTTTTGACTTTTTTCTGTTTGAAAACTGTTTTGTAAGAAAAATGATAGTTTGGTAATTATGCTTGACATAATTGAAAATTACATAAATTCAGTGTTAGTTACTTTTTTTTCTCTAACTATGAGATAAATTGGAGAGAGATTTTTTTCAATGCATATTTTTCCTCCAGTATTCTCTATACCCCACCCTGTCATTTAGTATGGAAGGTGAAATTGAAGGAAAAATTGCCTAGTTATCTGGCATATTATAGGTACCGCTTTTTTAAAAGATTATTTTGAAGCAAATAATTCCTTGTTACACTATGTAATAGTATAGCAATATAAATTTTCTTTCCCCCTGTCCCAACCCCCATCATCTGTACTGATGGATGTATAATACCTATAACTGAGAAGTATCTAATACTTAAAAGTTTGCCTCCATCACTGTTAGAGAATTTTTTGAAGCATCCAAACACTGACTTTATTTTTTTTAAGCATCTTAATAGTTACTTTAAATGCAGATGCCTAACTGCAGATAAATGTTGAGTGTGGTGTACTTATTATAAGTTTGTTGTGGGATATTGTGCTGCATACATTGCATTGGTATGTGCAAGAGTATTACTGTTTTCTACTTTAGGTTGTTTTATGTAATGAGCTATGAAAACACTTCTATGGAAACATACAAGGACCACCTTAAGTAAAAGTAGTTGCATAGAAAATAATGAGTACATGACAAAAAGTTAAGCTTTGACAGAAATTACTATTCCTTGTACAGACTGTGAGAACTTACAGATAAACCTTAAAAGTGTATTTTCATTTCAAAGTGCCACTTCGAATACAGTTTTATAAGTTAGATCTGCCAAAAATTTGAGACACTGCATATTGAAATTTAATAATGTCTGGGAAAAATAGTACATTGCCAGTGAGCCACAGCTTTCATGGAATGAGTACATTTCAAACTGCTAGTATATCCTACACTAAACTTTTATTGGAGAAAGCATCATCTGCTTTATTGCATGTTTCATGAGACTGTTCACAAATGCCTGTTAATTAGTGTTGCATAGTATGTCCCTTGAACATAGGTTTCCTTTCTTTGCTTCATATAAATCTGCTGGATTTTAGTATTATTCATGTATTTTGCTTCAAGTAATCCTGATACATTATTCCTATCTTCTCCTTTTTCTAAAGATTAATCTTTCATGAGTTGAGCAAGCACCATTATAACACATTTGCATGATGATATGTTCTTCAGTCTCCCTTAGAACAAAGGATGACACTACCTAATCATGCAAAGAAGCAGTTTTGTTTGTCATGTGTCCTTATGCTTTTGTATAAAAAGTAAGATTCTTATACAACTTTCATGAGGAAGCTTTTTCTGAACAGGAGAAATATTGGGATTAAAGAATTAATTTTCTGCAGTCAGTTGCTGTGAGTTAGCGACCACTTAAAATTCTCTACAAGATTATGAAGAAAACAAATATTTGGTGCTCTTAGAGAAGTGTTTAATCTATTTATAGTTTATTAGATAGACCACAATATATTCAATGTAAAAGTATGTATAAATGTATTTTTATTGATAGATAGTAAGCCTATTAAAATATTGATTTCAAAGTACTGAAAAAGTAAAATGCTTAGGACTACTTGATACTAAAACTGAAAATACTTAATTCCTTTCTGTCAAGAGTATCCATAATAGTACTTTTTATTAAAAATTTTGAAGTGTATAGTAGGTAAATGTACTGTAAGAAATGATTCTGAAGATGGCAGAGTGACTGCTTACATCAGAAAGCCTTTGGATTTTAAATTGTGGGTTTTGGTGTTATCTCATTTTCTTTAATTTTTCTTTTACCCTGGAGAGTATACCATATACGTTGCTGCCTCTAATTTAGGGGGTGGTAATAAACAGCACTGGTGAAATCTTATGTTTACTATCATACACAGATTCTGTTGGCTTCTGTTTCTGAGTTATTTGTTGTTTTTTCTTTATTTTTTCTCCTCCCCCCTCATTTGCTCATGTCTTGGTTGGCGTTTGGTGGTGTATAACCGTGATTGCATTACCTTAGCAATAACAATTGGTCGTCTTGGTTACGTTTGTCCTCAAGAGGTGGCCCCCATGCTACAGCAGTTTATAAGACCCTGGTGTGTATTATTAAATCTTTTTTTTTTTTTAATTCATTTTTCTTCACTTTCTTTCTTCTGTCTCACTTTTAGATATATTTTCAGTTGGTTACAAAATCTCAATCCTTAATCATTGCCAACCATGTGACTAATCTTGTCCTATCAGGTTTGTGAGTTTTTAGTAGCAATGTCATGTATTCTTTATGTTGTGGCTAACAACTAATTTATGCATGGGATAAGATTGTCACATGCTTGCGTGTTAAAGCTTGACTACACAAGAGCATTTTAAAATCCACCAGAATGATAATACAACGCATGCAAATACTGTAAAATTTAAACTATGTATTACTTAAAATTCAGTCTGAGGCTTGAATCACTGTAAGGAATATGTTTCTAGACTTGCTATGTATAAAGTAGCTTGCTCGCTGCTGTAAAAGTTAAATAACTGTTCTGTAAGTGGTATCTGACATAATTCACACTGCGATAGTATTATATGTTCTGCTTTTAATAATGATAGTTTCTGTAAATATTTCATATATATGTTTCTTTTGTATTTAATGGAATACGGGTCACACTTTCTAACTTTATATAGCGCAACAAGAAAGCAAGATTCTGGAGATGATACCCAATGGGAATATACTAGTAAAGACTGTGCATCAAGTATCTTTCTAAGTGTTCAAAATAGTATTTCAGATAATCTTATCAGTGTGACTTATTCCATCAAATACTGTCATCTAGTTCTGACTTGATAGAATGAAAAAGTAATAGAATTAGCTAAGTTTTGCTCTCCAATTTACTAGGTGCACCTCTCTGCGAAACATAAGAGACAATGAGGAAAAGGATTCAGCATTCCGTGGGATATGTACCATGATCTCGGTCAACCCCAGTGGAGTAGTCCAAGTAAGATAAATAAATATATCTTAACTTTTTTTCTTTATTCATGTAAAATTTAGTGAAAGCTGTATATGGAGTACAAAAAAGTTTAGCTTGATGTTGTTTCCTTGTAGTACATGCTGTAGCTGCTTTTTTGATGTCAAGGATGCCAATGGGTTTATATTTTATATTATACATATCATGATACTTCAGGATTTCTGCTTCAGTAATTATCACTTACGGAAAGGACAGTATTGTTAAATTCATTTTTTGTCTTTTACTTACAAAGAATATATAAACAATGGACTTCGACTGTATTTTGATACTTCTGTCAGTCTTTTCTATGTTGAGGATATGTATGAAAATACAAGGCAAAAGTTGACATACTAAAACCTATTTTTCAGGTGCAATCTAGGCTTTTAAAAAAAGAAACAGAACACAAACAATAACCACCCCTTCATTCTTAAAACTTAGGTAGGGAAGATTTTGTTTCAACTTTGGATATATTGCCTAAATAGTCAATACGACAAGGAAGCTGCATCTCTTTAAAATGAATGGTACATCTCAAGAATAGAGTATGAGTCTCCGCAGCTCCAAAATAACGCTATACCGATGTAATATTTTCAAAGAGGGAAATGAAGGTGAATTTCCCTCTCCTCTGCCTGGAATCCTTCTCCCTGAAACACAAGAATTGAGCCTCTGTCATGTTTTGAATTTTTCAGTTCATTTCACTTATCCCATATTTTGTACTTAGCATTTCCCTCTTCTGCTGTCCATTTGTTCTTTCACACAGCTTAAAGGGAGAGAGTAATTAAGGACTGTCTTCATAATCCCAGCTCCTATGTAGTTGTCCTCTTCAGTTCCTATCCAAAAACATGTGCGTTATCAACTTAATGATTAAGACTGATGTTTTAATGATATAGTAGGAGGTAATGCATGACAACAGATGAAATAAACATAGGGATTTTGGGGTGGCTTTAGTTTTGAACCTGTATGATAAACACTGTGTGTATCCCAGAAACAACTTCTGGCTCGCTGAAAGAAATAATACAACACTGGAAATACATGAAAGTCAGTTGCAAGTGTGGTCTTGAGCTTGTCGATTGTTATTAAGATGATTCTCAAACTCAGTATGTGTACCGAAAGAATTAGACAAGTGTGGTGTGGGAGGGGAGGAGGTGTTCATTGGATATGGGTTTTTTTTGAACTGTGGTTTTATTTAATCAAAAACCTGATTAAACAAAGCTATTCCTACACTCAGCTATTTCTATTTCCATACACTTAAGCATACAATAAATTACCATTATTGTCTGAATTAATTGGAAAATAAAGACATAAAACCAAAAGCAGCTGTGAATTAGGATCAAATACCCTGCATAGTTCATAGAACAAACATCAAGCAATGTTTTCAGACCTATAAATTGAGGTTTCTAACCTATATGATTGTTTAATCTTTTAGGACTTTATTTTCTTTTGTGATGCTGTTGCATCATGGATTAGCCCAAAAGATGATCTCCGAGACATGTTCTGTAAGGTAATGTTTCTAGTATGACAGTATATCTGAACTACAGTTGTTTTGGATCCTCTGTTTCTTTGTCGCTTTCTATTTCCACTATTAGCACTTACTGTATTGGTGGTCATGAAGTCTTTCTTGCAAAGTCATAAATTTTCAGACAAAACTTCATTAAAAATCTGAATTTTTACCTATATTTTTTTATGTGCTTTCAGGTTATTCCAAAATTCCTTTCAACAGTGTTGAAAAGCTTGCTTGAGATCTTATTTGAAAGGATAATCATCCTCAAAGAGCTTTTCATAATGTCCAGCCTACTACGTTTTGACTGCATTTGGAAGAACAGGGGGGTTTTATGCCTCCTTTTTTTTTTTTTTTTTTTTGAGAAATATCTAGAAAATTGCAAATCATAGAATCATAGAATAGTTAGGGTTGGAAAGGACCTTAAGATCATCTAGTTCCAACCCCCCTGCCATGGGCAGGGATGCCTCACACTAGACCATGTCGCCCAAAGCCCTGTCCAACTTGGCCTTGAACACTGCCAGGGATGGAGCATTCGCAACTTCCTTGGGCAACCTTTTCCAGTGCCTCACCACCCTCACAGTAAAGAACTTCTTCCTTATATCTAGCCTGAACTACTTCTTCCAGTGCTATCCTGATCTGTTTATCTTGCTTCAGCTGAAAATAAGATTTTTTGGGATTGCTTAACCCTCCTCAGAATCCCTCTTGGAGAAGCAAGTCTTCAAGAAACTAACGTACAGTGATAGCGAAGAATACATCCCTAGACAAACTCAATAGAATTTAAGCAAAAAGACTGTTTCCCGTGCACAAAATTAAAAAATACCCAAACACTCAAAATAATATGTTGTTTTGGCACTACTGTCTTAGGTTAAAAAACAGAACAAATTAAATTTATTTCAGTTTCATGAACAGATGCTGTTACTGTTCAGTAGCGTGGCTCCCATCATACGTCATAAAATGCAATCTCCGTTTAAGAAGGATGTATGTCTAAAGTTAATAAATCATAGAATACCAGGTTTGAAGGGACCTCAAGAATCATCTGGTCCAACCTTTAACCTGGCTTAAACCACAACACCCTCTTAAAGCTAAAACGGAGCATATTTCTAAGTACGACTCATGGGTCAATATTAGCACTTTCTCCTCATTGCCAAGTGTGCAGATCAGAACAGAAGATAGATAGAAATTTGAATCCCATCTTGAGTAGAAAACACAAAAATCTCACTATCCTAGTTAGGAGACTAGTTATCTGCAAAGCTTCAAAGGAACGTCAGGAACAGGAAAGGCATAGCTGTGAGTATTCTCATACTCTGCAGCAGCAGAAGGAAACAGGAAATACGAGCTTAAAAGAAATTCCAGGGTGCTGTCTGTGATGATTATCCAAAGTAGTTTCAGTACATCAAAGAATCACAGAATCAGTAGTGTTGGAAGGGACCTCTGGAGATCATCTAGTCCAACCCCCCTGCCAAGGAAGGGCCACCTAGAACAGGTTACACAGGAACACATGTGGGTGGGTTTTGAATGTCTTCATAGAGGGAGACTCCACAACCCCCCTAGGCAGACTGTTCCAGTGCTCTGCCACCCTCAACGTAAAGAAGTTCTTCCTCATGTTGAGGTGAAACTTCTTGTGTTTTACTTTATGGCCATTGCTCCTCATCCTGTCGCTGGGCACCACTGAAAAAGAGTATGGCACCATCTTCCTGGCACCCGCCTTTGAGATATTTATATGCATTAATGAGATCCCTTCTCTGTCTGCTCTTCACTAGACTAAACAGGCCCAGCTCCTGCAGTCTCTCCTCATAAGAGAGATGCTTCAGACCCCTGATCATCCTTGTGGCCCTCTGCTGGACCCCTTCCAGTAGCTCCTTGACTTTCTTGTATTGAGGAGCCCAGAGCTGGACACAGTACTCCAGATGTGGCCTCACCAGGGTCGAGTAGAGGGGGGAGGGTCACCTCCCTTGACCTGCTGGCCACACTCCTCCCGATGCACCCCTTGCCCTTCTTGAACCTCATGAGGTTTCTCTCCACCCAATTCTCCAGCCTATCAAGGTCCCACTCAATGGCAGCACAGCCTTCAGGTGTATCAGCCACTCCCCCCAGCTTCGTATCATCAGCCAACTTGCTGAGGGTACGCTCTAGCCCTTCATCCAGGTTATTGATAAACAAGTTGAATAAGACTGGACCCGGTATTGATCCCTGGGGAACACCACTGACTACAGGCCAATGACTGGATACTACTCCACTGATCACAACCCTCTGAAGGGTGCCATTCAGCCAGTTTTCAATCCACCTCACTGTCCATTCATCTAACCCACATTTACTAAGTTTACCTACGAGAATGTTATGGGAGACAGTGTCAAAAGTCTTGCTGAAGTCAAGGGAGATAACATCCACTGCTCTCCCCTCATCGACCCATCCTGCCATGTCATCATAAAAGACTGTTACACCGGTCAAGCAAGATTTACCCTTGGTGAATTCATGCTGACTACATGTCATGAAAGGCATATGCAGGGACTGGGAGAGTGAAGGCCTTAAGCCCAGTGTAGGAGAGGGTCAGGTTCAAGATCATCCAAGGAACCTGAATGTGCAAAAGTCCATGGGACCGAATTAAATTCATCCGTGTGTCCTGATGGAACTGGAGGATGAAGTTGCTAAGCCACTGTCCATCATATTTGAAAAATCACGGTAGTCAGGGGAAGTTCCCAGCGACTGGAAAAAGGGAAATACATCCCCCATTTTGAAAAAGGGAAAGTTGAAGACCCGGGGAACTACAGACCAGTCAGTCTCACCTCTGTGCCTGGCAGGATCACAGAGCAGATTCTCCTGGAAACCATGCTAGGGCACACGAAAAACAACGAGGTGGTTGGTGGCAGCCAACATGTCTTCACTAAGGGCAAATCATGCCTGACCAATTTGGTGACCTTCTACGATGGGGCTACAGAACAGATGGATAGGGGCAGAGCAACTGATGTTGTCTACCTGGACTTGTGCAAAGAGTTTGGTACTGTCCCGCATGACATCCTTATCTCTAAACAAGGTGGGCCAATGCCAACCTCATGAAGTTCAACAATCTGAAGTGCAAGGTCCTACACCTGGGTCAAGGCAATCCCAGGCACAGCTACAGTTTGGGCGGAGAAGTGATTCAGAGCAGCCCTACAGAGAAGGAGTTGGGGTGTTGGTTGATGAGAAACTGAACGTGAGCTGGCTTCAGTGTGTGCTCGCAGCCCAGAAACCAACCGTATACTGGGCTGCATCAAAAGAAGCATGACCAGCAGGTCGAAGGAGATGATCCTGCCCCTCTACTCTGCTCTTGTGAGACCCCACTTGGAGTACTGTGTACACTTCTGGTGTCCCCAAGATAAGAAGGACTTGGAACTGTTGGAGCAAGTCCAGAGGAGGCCACAAGTATGATAAGGGGGCTGGAGCACCTCCCATACAAAGACAGGCTGAGAAAATTGGGACTGTTCAGCCTGGAGAAGAGAAGGCTGCGTGGTGACCTCATAGCGGCCTTCCAATATCTGAAGGGAGCCTACACGGATGCCAGAGAGGGACTCTTCATTAGGGACTGCAGTGATAGGACAAGGGGTAATGGGTTCAAACTGAAACGGGAGATTTATGTTGGATATAAGGAAGAAATTCTTTACTGTGAGGGTGGTAAGACACTGGCACAGGTTGCACAGAGAAGCTGTGGCTGCCCCATGCTTGGAAGTGTTCAAGGCCAGGTTGGACAGGGCCTTGAGCAACCTGGTCTAGTGGGAGGTGTCCCTGCCCATGGCAAGGGGGTTGGAACTAGATGATCTTAAGGTCCTTTCCAACCCTAACCATTCTGCAATTCTATGATTCTGTGTTTCTCTCCTGGTCCTTCAGCATTCAGTACATGCTTTAATAAGCCATGCTCCTCGTTTTCAGATTCTTTCCAGGATATCCATGTGGGATCTAATACATTCAAACTAAACACAGTATTTCTTGGTCACTTGGCATAAAGGCAGCCTTTCTTTTTAAACTGTATTCTTTTGTACTTTTTGCCATGCAAGGAAGGAGACAAAGCTTTCTTCAAGCGATGGCATGGAAATTTTTTAGGTTACTTCCTCATTAGAGTGAGGTTTTATGCCAACTGAATACATGATTACTTTAGTTAAGCTACATGTTTTTCCAACAATAATTGTGCCTTTTAGGATCAATGGAAAAAAACTTTTTGTAGTCCCATGAGGTTTTTCTCTTGCTAGTGGATTGTCCAGTGTTTGGGTTTTGGGGCGGGTTGGTTGGTTGGTTTTGGGGCACTGGAGCTGAGAGTGAAAATGCCCCTTCCGAGAGCACAGGTAGATGAGCTGCCAGTGTTGACAACTGATACATATCCTAAGAATTGCATCACGTTTTATGAAAGCAAAATATCTGAAGACTGTAGCTGAAGCTCACTTGCTAAAACTGCACTGGAAGATGATTTTTAAAAAGTGGTCCTTTTGTTGTACCTGAACATATCTGAAGGGGGCCTACAAGGATGCCAGAGAGGGACTCTTCATTAGAGACTGTAGTGGTAGGACAAGGGGTAATGGCTTCAAACTTAAACAGGGGAAATTCAGGTTAGATATAAGGAAGTTGTTCTTTACTGCGAGGGAGGTGAGGCACGGGAAAAGGTTGCCCAGAGAAGTTGTGAATGCTCCATCCCTGGCAGTGTTCAAGGCCAGGTTGGACAGGGCCTTGGGCGACATGGTCTAGTGTGAGGCGTTCCTGCCCATGGCAGGGGGGTTGGAACTAGATGATCTTAAGGTCCTTTCCAACCCTAACCATTCTGTGATTCTATGATTCTTAGATTTTTTTCAGTCATTTCTTTCTTCTCTTCCCCTTTTATGCTGGCTTTTGACTACTGTGGTTCTCTGTTCTTTTAAAACATAAAAGATTTTAATAGTTTCCTTTTTACTAATAGTTGTCTACAGGTTCCATGGAAAAAACACAACTCTCACAGGATGCTTTCGTATTTGCTAGAAATTGACAGGCATTCGGTCTGTCAAATATTGGTGGTGGCATACATATGCACATATGTATATTTATATATATGTATAATATAATATGCATTTATATATTTTATACTAATTTGAGTGGGTAGCTATATTCTATATGTCACCCTTAACTGAAATGTTTGGGGTTTTTTTTAAGACAGGCATTACTAGACTTCATTTATTTCTTGGTAACATTTAAAATATGAAGCTGGGGAATTCAAATGGACAGATGCACAATCCAGCAGTTTGTGGGTTACTGCATATGTTGCTGGAAATAATGATCAAGATTCTACTATTTAATGATTATCTTGACTTCTGCCACCCCCTCCCCCATTTGTAGATTCTTCATGGATTTAAAAACCAAGTTGGAGATGAGAATTGGAGGCGTTTCTCTGACCAGTTTCCTCTTCCCTTAAAAGAGCGCCTTGCAGCTTACTATGGAGTTTAACCTTATGTGCTGTAGCTGCAGTCCCATAATTAGAGGTAACCACACAAATCTTCCTTGCTAAGGGGGGGGGGGAGAGATTCATAGCAGGGCATCAATATAATGTTGGAAGTGTAGGTGTAACAAAGTGCCTGTTCACGTTTAATGAGCAAAATTATGATTATAATCATCAAGCTATCATACTAAAGTCACAGGCTCCCTTAATGTCTTATGAATTAGTAGATGGCGGATGTGGTCTAAGCAGGAATATTTCCTTAGAATAGGAAAGCAAATTTAAGACACTAGCTATGAGAAGTCAGATACATTCCTAACCACATACTGGATGATCTTTGCACTGAATAAAGGATGTTATGCTAATCTGTAACTCTACTGACTGTAGAGCTTGATGTTTGGGGGAGGCTGATGTGTTTATTATTGCCATGTTCCACTTTATGCACCAATTTAGTATTGTTACAGTTCTGTCTGGAGAATGATTCAACTTCAGCAAAGAATTGTGATTGTGCATTCTAGAATACTTGTATTCTTATACCACCTTGCTTTGGGTGCTATTTGTGCACACTGTATAAAGCAAAGTTCCCTCTGGTAAAGTAGTGTGATACTGTGAAGAGATTATTATACTACCCAAAAAAGAGGGCAAATTAAGTTTATTCATTCAATCTTTATATAAATTCGATACTTCCTCTAGAATTTTTGTACTGAAATTATGAGTGTGAATCATGCAGTTCTGTTTTATTGTTGAATGGACAAGAGTCAGCCTAAGTTTTGTCAGTCAGTGACATAAGAGATTGTTTGAATTACATTTTTGATCTGAATAATGGATTAAAACTAAACCAATTTCAAACATTTACGTGCTGATAAATGAGGGCATTTTAGTTCTGAAATAAGTGGTGGTTTTCATCCTAATGAAGAGGAATCTGAAGTGGTAAAATTGTCACTTATCCTCAGTTTGTACTGAGGAGACACTATGGCTATTTTGTTTAATCCACCTGAAAGCAAAATTGTTTGGTCAGTAGAAGGTATGTTTAATATTTTTTCTCAATGTCATAACTACCTCATAATCTTGTACTAAAGCAGGAAAAGCTTGTCAGAATATATAGGACTGCTTTTATCTTAAATCTAAGCTTAGCCACATAGTGGAATTGTCAGTGTAGCTTTAAAGTATACAGTGTTGTTTCATGAATAATAATTTATCTGGTATAAATGGGGTCTTTTCTTAAACAGTCTTAAAAGGTAAAATCTAGGCATAGATTCATTTTTAAGTTAAAGGTTGGCACCTACTGCTTAAAAGACGACAAAAAAAGCTCTTTGTTTATGCACTGATCTGTCAGTTAAGGTTCAAGGTCAGATTTAACTATACCTCTATCTTTTCTTTTCTAGGTCCTTCAGTCTGGGAGACTATGAGGGAGTCTCTGCACCCAGGGAAAATGTTACCCTTTACTGGGGGGAAGGGTAAACCAGTAGGGAATAGAGTACAATCCCAACCCTACTGGGTGGGGTGGGAGGGAGGTGTTGCCGTCACTGTATTAAGTCGATGTTGGGAAATGTTTTAACATCTGGAGCCTTTGTGGGTGGAAATCTGTCTCCTATTACAACTCTGCACCGGATGTGAAGAAGAAGGAAAAAAAAAAAAAAAAAATCTATCAACAAAACAGCACATTGTGGACTATTATGGGGAATTGTACCAAAATAAGAACCATATAATTGAACCATAGGGATACATAAAGAGGAAAACAATTTTGCACACAATAAAAGAAACCTAAGAATGGGGGTCACAAACAGTAAAAGGCTTTCTTTTTTCTTTTATGTTGTTTTTGTTTGTTTGTTTGTTTGTTTTAAGTAAGGGTTTTCTACATTATTTCATCTTGCTTGATGGGATTCCTAGGTGATTTGCATGTTAATGAATAAGTAAGCAAATTAAGTTAGTACAGTTAAAATGCAGCTTGTGTCTGTATTAGGAGCAGGCACTTGCAGTGTGCAATTTAGAAACCCTGTTGTAAATTCATAATCATAGAATCATAGAATGGTTAGGGTTGGAAGGGACCTTAAGATCATCTACTTCCAACCCCCCTGCCGTGGGCAGGGACACCTTCCACCAGACCATGTCGCCCAAGGCCCTGTCCAACCTGGCCTTGAACACTGCCAGGGATTAATAAAAGTTAACTTGGACAAAACGAAGCAACCTGCAAGCTGCCAAATGAGTCACTCCTTTCACTTTTGGGGTAAGGGGAGGGATGCTTCAAAGGAAAGATTGACATATTAATTTTTAGATTTAAAAAAAATTCAAGTAGCAGATATTTGTTTATTGTACTTAATTAGATTTAATTTCTAGTGTAAAGAATTTATTCTTAACATGCTTTTTAAGGTTCATACATGCATTCTGACTCATAGTGATCAGAAATAATTTAAATTAGTGGTAAAGTAGCATGCTTGCATCACATAGAGTGAAATTGGTATACATTTACCTATGTTGTGCCAGTCTTGTGTTGCAGCTTACCAATTCAATATAGCCCTGCATTTAAAATTCCTTTTCTGAGATTCTGTGGATCTTATTTTTATTAAGAATATAGATATAAAGTACTGTAGTTAACAATTAGGCCTTGAAATACCTTTCTAGGATCTGTTAAGATTAAGATTGATATCGTATTGTGTGTAACCTGCACAATGTGGAAAACTGATGTAACTGTGCAAGATATTTGCCTCTGTGCTGTCAGTGTGATGTGCTTTCTGCATGGTTATATGCTAGTGATTTTTAGCAGAATCTCTAAAAATGAGTTACATGGTAAGACCCATTAAAGGCTACATAAATGTTAGTTGACACGTAAAGACAGTTGTAGAAGTCAATGACATGATTGCTATATTTGTGTGTATTCCCAACTCAACATATTACCTTTTATGCTTTCTTTCTGTTCACAGCATGATCTTAGAGATGTTTAAGTTAATGGATGTAATGTAGGGTATCTACAACGTATTGGCGCATGTTGATAGCCCTTTGTGTTGTAGCTAAATGCACAAGGGTACAAGTTTAAAGCTACAGAGCGAAAGTTGGTTTGGATCCTCTTCATTTCATTTGTTTAGCTTTTCTGTTGATGTTCTGGGGTTTGGTTTTTTTTTTTTTTTTTTTGTTGTTTTGGGGTTTTTTTTTTCCTCTATACTTGCATGTATTCCTGTGAATAAACCCTTGTTAAGTTAACTCTTTACTTTTCTTTCCATGTGTATTTTCTTATGTACTGTGAATGTGTAATCCTAACTGGTACATTTTGATCTTGTGTTCATCTGAAAATGGCAAGTCTTTCTTAATTTATATTGCCTAAAGAGTATCCCATGATGATAAAGGAAAATGGAGAGATTTTTAACTGCTGGTCAGAGGTGAAGCTGCACTTTTCCATTTTTTCAAGTGCTGCATAATTAGCCTGCAAAACAAAAGTAAGCCATAACAGCCTTTTTATGGATTTAGTTTCTCACCTTTGCATTGCAAAATTGGATATTGGATAACAGTTTGGATGGGAGTTTTTTGGTGGTTTGTGCTTTGTTTGTGAGGTTTTAGGGTTTTGTTTGTTGGTGGGGGGGTGGTTTTTGAAGAACTTGCTGCTCTTTGCATGGTTTTGTTCTTTGAGTGTTAAATGATTTAGTTGTTGCACTGAAGCTTGAGCTGTACGAGTGTGAACTTATAAATGCTGTTTAAAGAGGTTTGGGGGCTTTTTTTATGCATGATAGCATATATGTTTTAAACGCGTCCCATTGTCCCATTCTTCCCTTCTCCCCCCATTTTTTTTTTTGGGGGGGGGGCTTTGCAAATTTAAATGGATTATGCCTGAAGAATAGCTTAGACGTACTGTATGAAGTACATTCAGTAATGCTAGTACATAGTATTTATTCATTTTGGTCAAATTTGCATGTGATAATTGGCTTTCAAATTACATTGCTTTGGTAGCAAATACAAAATTCCTTCTTAACTAATAACGCTGAAGTAAATTAGTAATAGTTTTAGTCACTAAAAACACTTTAAAACCAAATTCTGGAAGAAGAAGGAAAAAAGCCTTTAAAGTTTAGCAAGGTAGGATATTATTTTAGAAACAAACTTGCTTTAATTTTGAGTGTGTTTGGACATTAGGGAAGAGTTTCAGATAAATGACATTAAAAAAATTGTAGAATAGAAAATCAAATAATACTGTAGCATTACAGCTAGAATCTGAGTTTAACTAAACTTTAAATTTCAGAAAGCCCCTTTAACCAAATAAAACTACTGCACCTCAGATTAGCTTAGGGTGGCACTTTTTTTACATAGTATTTTCGTAAGTATTTGTACGGATGTGAACTGATCTGGTATAACAGCAAGGAAAATAGCTAAGGCAGAAATAAACAGTACTGACAAAACAGTCTTTCGTACCAGCACATTCTCTCATGGTATATTTTAAAGCAAATAAATCATATTCCTAATGCATAATATAGTGCAGACATTTTCAGAAGCCCTTTAGGGTTTAATCTGAGGTAAGAGATGTCCATCACGAGCCTTATCACCATCTTAGCCCTCACACATTCCATTTTTATATGGTTCGGTTCCACAACATTCTATAACAGAATACATTTCCTAACCCCTTAAAAGCATCTAAGCAACCAAACAAGGAACAAAACATTTCTTTTAGCAATTGTGTGATTAACCAAGGAATTATTCCCTTATCCCTTCTTCCCTCTTACTGTGATGTCGACAGGGACATTTATCATATTCTTTTACACATAATGATCACTAAGATTTCCTATTTGTTGACACGAATCACTCCTATGTTCCTCACAGCATTAACAGTTATAATTCAATGATTGTGTCATGGGATATATAAAAAGTATTTTAATTCTTGTGGTGTAGTCTTGGCAGTTCTTGAATGTTGACTGAATGTTTATACTAGTAGAATTGTGAGTTTGTTACATTTCAGTGTTTCTGCCTCTTGGCATGCTAAAAGCACGGCTTCATTTGCTCCTTACACACTCAATATAGTGCTTGTAGTCTGCTAAACTACAGAAATAGCTGCTGCTAAGTAATGGTGTAGATTTTCTACTTAAAAATTTTTGTTGTGGGAACCTCAGGAGGTCACTGTTTAATGTTTTTATATATGCCCTTTTCCTGTTTTGAGTTTCCCTTTTTGAAGGATTCAGAGAATGAAGAAAAGCTGCTGATCAAACTAAGTTGGCAATAGAAAGGGCATTTGAAATCCTTATAAAATGCATCTTTTTGGCAGTTCTGAATTGCTGTTAAATTAGAAGTGCAATACTTTTTTTTTTTTTTTTTTTTTCCCCAATTAGACATTCAGGAAACAGGTCTTTTCATTTAGGAAAAAAAGATTAGAATAGTTCATTATTTTAGGCAGTGCAAGCAAAAATAATCAATTTTGTAATTTTCCAAAGCTTGATTATTTTCTAAATTGGTGAACATGTATATACTTAAATTGTAATAAGCTAATACTTATGCTTTAGTTTATTGCTCCTTAAAGCTTGTACTCAAAAGATCAGGTTTGGAAGAATGGGGTTATAGTCATTGTAATTTTTAAAAGTTATGAAGTTACATAAATTTTGTTACTAACAATATTGATACACTCTTTTTGGGGGTTGGTTTTTTTTCTGGACTTTTATATTAGCATCAATCTTAATTGCTTAAACTGCATATATTGTATAATAGTAAAGTGTATATTTAAATGTTTCAGGTGGCTTTCCTCAAGCGAAACTCATTGCTACTTAGAAATATTCAAATACTAGCTTTATCTCAAACCTTTTTGTTCAGAACACATGCTTATAAAAATGTGTCTTAATTATATCTGTTTATGTTTATCATATTAAGCAGCTTCTCTTTCTTAAACTTACTCTAAATTAACCTTCTACTGTTGGACAATAATGACTTTTGCTTCACCTATTTTATTCATATTGAATGTGTTAAAGGTGCAAAAACATTCTTCCCTTGAGGAGAATGCATCCATATTCAAACAACTGAAATATTTCTTGAAAAAATGATTAAAATGTAACATTTTATTGGAAATCTTTTGTTTCAGATTTTGTCAAGGAAAGAAGTTTCAACTTAACACTAATTGCTTCAATACTAATGCATAAACCATAGAATCATAGAGTGTTTTGGGTTGGAAGGGACATTAAGCTCATCCAGTTCCAACCCCCTGCCATGGACAGGGACATCTTCCACTAGACCAGGTTGCTCCAAGCCCCATCCAACCTGGCCTTGAACACTTCCAGGGATGGGGCAGCCACAGCTTCTCTGGGCAACCTGTGCCAGTGCCTCACCACCCTCACAGGGAAGAACTACTTCTATATATGGTCCACAGAGTAACTTCTTATCTTAGATAAAGGTTAAACTCTGCAGTGAAATGATTGCTGTAAATTGCAAAACATCCTGCAGTTATTTCAGATAGATACTGATGTATTTTGCATACATAATTGTGATATATCGCATATTTCTAGTAACCTCATCTTGAGTAAATAAAGCTTGATCAGTAGCTGTGTATTTCACTCGCCTATGCCAGAATGACTTGCATCCATCAGTCTATTAAGTATTTTTCTCCAATAGAAACTTCTTTTTGTCTGCTGCTGCTAATTGCTCTTTGCACTTAATGGTTGGAGCAAGCCAGTTTGGGATAATTAGTTTAAATGGGAAACTCTGAGGTGAGTAGTCTTGTTGTTTGCCCTGTAGAGTATATTCTGCTAAAATATAAAAAGGATACTTACTTGAATGTATTTATGTGAGGGAAGTTAAAATGGCTGTATAAAAGATGAATACAACATCTTCAAACAACTTCTTAAGTAAGCCAAATCCACATCTCAAAGAATTCAGCACTTATGGTATAGTATCACTTTTCTATAAGCTGGTTCCATTGTGCTATTTTCACCTCAGGTATCCAATTCCTTACTTTGGGTGAGCAACAAAACTGAGAAGGCCTGGGTGATTTTTGTGGGGACAGTGATTAGATAAAAGATGGATATAAGCAGGTTTATTTGGCTGTTGAAATCTCCAGTGCAATACTATCTTTTTTTCATGGGAAGAGATAGGTAGCTATGTATGTCTGACTAATGCTAAACACTTCTAAAATTTTTAATTGATGCAGTATATAAAATAGTTTAAAATGTAAGATGACTGATCTTTCTGCTGACAACTTAGGTTGAATGAGTTTTGCTTGAAAGCTTTAAAACTGATGTTTCTGTATCTATCTGCCACAAAGTTGTTATGTTTCCTTCAAACATATCCTCCTGCAACCTCTCAAACTGTACTAAATTGAGTGATATTTCTTGAAGTCTGCCTATTTGCTAACAGAACTTGATTTGAAATAGGCTATGGTTTTAATTTTTGATAAGCTGATGAATTTTAAAGGGGTTTTGGGGCCACCAAATATCTTGGATCATACAGAGATTATATATTGTACTGTAGTAATTTTGTATTTATGTTTGTATGATGTGACATAATAGACATGAATGTTAATCACTGCTTGACTATGTTAATAAAGTTGTTTAAATCTAGATGTTGCATTTCAATTTTTAATGCAAGATGAAAATTTCATGTTCAGTTTGTGTTTTGTCTGACTCAGTAGGGTACTCTTCTGGTTCACACATGTTAGTTCTAGAGTCTTTTGTATGAGGAGAATTTTCATTTTATCTGAACAAAAATGATCTTTGGATAAGTTAAGGTCAATTCAGTTTAGATGTTTTATGCTACTTGGGGGCAGATAAATGTAGACACAGGAGGTTTACCTGAAGTGAAACTAATGTTTGTTGGGCAATACTGGTAACTGCTCTACTACTGAGAAATGTTACATTGTTACAAATGTTATCTTGACTGTATTTGTATTTGGGTAGTTTTGGTTTTGTCTTCTTTCAAATAGCCCTCCCCATTCCCATTCTGTTGTGAGGTAGTTGTGGTACAGCATGCTGCTGTCAGTGGGAGACTTGAACAAAACATCTGACTATTGACTCAGAGCCTAATCTTAAGATATGGCTTCTAATCTTGAGTCTGAGGTGAATTACTACTTGTATTTACAAACAATTTGAGTAGAGTAAGTACTAGCATCTTAAATAAGTGAAACAAATGTTATGACTAAGTTTGTGGTCAGACTGAAACAGTGCAAAGGACTGTCCTTTCAACATGTCATGCTATTTTTCTTACCAAAAAAAAAAAAAAAAAAAAAAAAAAAGGGCATTTCATTATGTGTGCATAAAATAATTTCCTATGTATGTTAAATGCTTACAGAATAAATGTTGGTAGCTTTTGTTATCCTGGAATGACACCTAATGAAACATTCTGATTATATAAAGTATTAATATGTAAAATGCACTTCTTTCAGAGGCATTTGCCCTTGTTTTGCACAAAATGAGCAATATATACCATTGAAATCTCCCAAAAGACACCCGACTATTAATCTGATTAATGGCAGGCTTAAAATGAAGCATTTTTCCAATAATCAGTCTACTTTTTAAGGAAAAGTGATGCAATTATGCTGCACATTTATTAACACATATATGTATAAGTGATGGAATATTTTGAATTGTACAGTTTTTTCAGAGGGTTTTGTGACACTAATTTTTTTTTGCCAGACTCTCATTTGAATCATAAAAGTAAAAATCAAGGTATTTATTTTGTAGCTTCATTTTTGTCAAATCTTAATTTATATTTAAAATATGATAATAAAACTCTCAAAGTGTCATGCTTGACAGTCTTACCCATTTTTCCTTTTCTTATTGCCCCTTAGCAAAATGGATAGTCATAAGTTGCCTCTATTAAACATACTGGGGAACTTAGTCTTCCCCTGGGTTTACAGCATACAGGTTAATTTGGATGCATAAGTACTGCAGTATTACTATCGCAGATATCAATAGTTTTCAATTGTTCATTATTTCTCTCTTCCCCCAGCACTTAATACAAATGCCAAATAGAATTTTGTTTCTCTGATGAAATACTGTACACAATGAGAAGCAATGTAATTTGCCAGTCCTTTTACCTTGAAATGATTGTCCAGGAATGCCCTATATGTAGGACATATTTAATTTGCAGTCTTCGCAAGTTACTTTTAGATTTACATTCATGTTGACTTCTTCAGGGGGTTTTGTGGCTTGCAAATATAGAAACCAAAGGGTTCCTTAGTTTGAAAACTCAAACAGTAAGTGAGACCATTAGAAAAAATGAAAAAGAGGGATTTGATTTAAAACCAGCAACAAAAAAAGCAAACTTACAACTAAATTCTGTAGTACTACTTTCCTTCCTATCTTGAATACTTATATTTCTTTAAAAAAAACCAACCAAAAAAAAAAAAAAAAAACCCACACAACTCGTCTTAATTTCAAAATTGGCAGAAACATCAGGATGTTACTCAATGTGTGTGGAGACAGGAGGCCCTCTAAATCATTACTAATACAAGTCTCCACATCTCCATAAGCACTTAGGCTTTATGGGTTTTATCAAGATGATAAGGACACTATGAAGTTCATGTCTGTCTTCCAGCTGCTCAAGCTGGCAGCTGCCCAAGCTGGCAGCTGCCCTTGGTAAGTACAGTAATAATTAAAAGCTCTATTTGGTTCAATTAAAAACACAAGCACCATTTATTTCACTATGCTGTGCTAAAAATACATTCCTGAGATGCCATGTAATCTTACTAGAATAGCTTCAGGACTTTCTACCAACAGTTACTTTTTCTGTTGTATATTATAACCAGAGTAGAGTAGATCTTTGCAATCTGGACACCACATCTTGCTTGTGTAGGATGTACTATGGAGCACTTTGGTACTAAGTGAAGTAATACAATCAGCTTGCTCTTCTAAATGCTTCAGGTTTGCTTGCTTTTCATTTAATTAAAATCCTTTAAACACTTAAGTCATTTTCACAGAATCGTTAGGAGTGGAAGGGACCTCTGGAGATCATCTATCCAATCCCTCTGCCAAGGCAGGGACACCTAGACCAGGTTACACAGGAACATGTCCAGGCGGTTTTGGAATGTCTCCAGAGAGGGAGACTCCACAACCTCCCTGGGCAGCCTGTTCCAGTGCTCTGCCACCCTCAACGTAAAGAAGTTCTTCCTCATGTTGAGGTGAAACTTCTTGTGTTTTGCTTTATGGCCATTGCTCCTCATCCCGTTGCTGGGCACCACTGAAAAAGAGTATGGCACCAGCCTTCGGGCACCCACCTTTGAGATATTTATATGCATTAATGAGATCCCCTCTCTGTCTGCTCTTCTCTAGACTAAACCAGGCCCAGCTCCTGCAATCTCTCCTGCCGGCCACACTACTCCTGATGCACCCCAGGATACTCTTGGCCCTCCTGGCCACAAGGGCACACTGCCGGCTCATAGTCAACTTATCATCTACCAATACTCCCAGGTCCTTCTCAGCTGAACTGCTCTCTAGTAGGTCAGCCCCCAACCTGTACTGGTACTTGGGGTTCTTCCTCCCCAAGTGCAGTACCCTACACTTGCCCTTCTTGAACCTCATGAGGTTTCTCTCCACCCAATTCTCCAGCCTATCAAGGTCCCACTGAATGGCAGCACAGCCTTCAGGTGTAACAGCCACTCCCCCCAGCTTCGTATCATCAGCCAACTTGCTGAGGGTACGCTCTAGCCCTTCATCCAGGTTATTGATAAACAAGTTGAATAAGACTGGACCCGGTATTGATCCCTGGGGAACACCACTGACTACAGGCCAATGACTGGATACTACTCCACTGATCACAACCCTCTGAAGGGTGCCATTCAGCCAGTTTTCAATCCACCTCACTGTCCATTCATCTAACCCACATTTACTAAGTTTACCTACGAGAATGTTATGGGAGACAGTGTCAAAAGTCTTGCTGAAGTCAAGGGAGATAACATCCACTGCTCTCCCCTCATCGACCCATCCTGCCATGTCATCATAAAAGGCTATTACACCAGTCAAGCAAGATTTGCCCTTGGTGACTCCTCCTGATGACCTCTTCTACATGCTTGGTGAAGACCTCCAGAATGACCTGTTCCATCACCTTTCCAGGGATGGAGGTGAGGCTGACTGGTCGGTAGTTTCCTGGGTCCTCCAGTGATCGGGCACCTCTCCCGTTCTCCGTGATTTTTCAAAGATGATGGAGAGCGTCAGAGCAATAACATCTGTCAGCACCCGTGGGTGCATCCCATCAGGGCCCATGGATTTATGGGTGTTAAGTCTGTCAAGCCTATCCCTAACCCAACCCTCTATGACCAGGGGGAAGTCTTCCTTTCTCTGACCGCCTTCTCTTACCTCCGAGGTCTGGGACTCCTGGGGGCCATTCTTAGCGGTAAAGACTGGCCGAAGTTAGCTCTCCGGAAATTTAGGGTTCTAGTCCTGCTTACTGTTTTGCTTCCTCCACACAGGATCCTGAGTTCCACCATCTTATGATCACTACAGCTAAGGCTGCCCCCAACCTTTATGTCATCAACCAGTCCTTCCTAGTTTGCAAGTACGAAGTCTAGCAACACACCTATTCTCGTTGGCTCCTCCACCACTTGTAACAAGAAGTTATCTTATCTTCAACGATCTGCAGGAATTTCCTGGACTGTGTTCATTTAGGTTATGTTTTTTATTAGTTGACTGCAAATAAGCTGCTTCAAGTTCATTGATTGACATATTTGAATGTAAGTACATAAAACACATGTACACAATGTCAAGTATATTGATACATCGACAATATAAATTCAGCTAGCCATTGAATGGGTTGTCACGGCCCATTTGGATCTCTCAAACTTACAGGACAACATACTCTGTAAATTAAATTTTATTTTATGAGCTCATTAAGAAATATAACAAATAAACATGACGAGCAAGGGCTCAGTCCGCTTTGCCGAGACTAGTCAATCATGTGAATTCACTTATTCACCACTCAAGTCATGAGGTTTCATAACTTATAACCTGTAACTCAACTCGTGCACCTATGAGCAGAATTAGTTCCCTAGCCGATGGTGAGAACACTCATCCTTCCTCCTCCCTCACAGTGTGAGCATCCCCTGTGTGGGAAAATGGGGGAAATTAGAGACCACCTTCCCCCAGTCCCCCAAAGTTATATTATAACACTAAGGAAATCTTAGAGTAAAATGCAGCTGCTACTCCCAGGGTAGGATGCATTTGGCATGCATGGAATCTACCTGGTGATAGTTCCCCAGGCAACCCTGCAACCTTGGCATATGCTGAGAGAAACTGAATGGACTTGCTCCAACAGTTCCATGTCCTTCTTATCTTGGGGACACCAGAAGTGTACACAGTACTCCAAGTGGGGTCTCACAAGAGCAGAGTAGAGGGGCAGGATCATCTCCTTCGACCTGCTGGTCATGCTTCTTTTGATGCAGCCCAGTATACGGTTGGTTTCTGGGCTGCGAGCGCACACTGAAGCCAGCTCGCGTTCAGTTTCTCATCAACCAACACCCCAACTCCTTCTCTGTAGGGCTGCTCTGAATCACTTCTCCGCCCAAACTGTAGCTGTGCCTGGGATTGCCTTGACCCAGGTGTAGGACCTTGCACTTCAGATTGTTGAACTTCATGAGGCTGGCATTGGCCCACCTCTCAAGCATGTCAAGGTCCCTCTGGATCCCATCCCTTCCCTCCAGCGAGTCAACTGCATCACACAGCTTAGTGTCATCATCAAACATGCTGAGGGTGCACTCAATCTCACTGTCCATGTTGCCGACAAAGATGATGAACAGGATCGGTCCCAACGCTGACCCCTGAGGGACAGCACTCATCACTGGTCTCCACGTGGACATTGAGCCGTTGACTGCAACCCTCTGCATGTGGCCATCCAGCCAATTCTTTATCCACCGGGTGGTCCATCCATCAAATTCATGTCTCTCCAGTTTAGAGACAAGGATGTTGTGCGGGACAGATGACTCTGCCCCTATCCATCAGTTCTGTAGCCCCATCGTGGAAGGCCACCAAATTGGTCAGGCATGATTTGCCCTTAGTGAAGACATGTTGGCTGCCACCAACCACCTCGTTGTTTTTCGTGTGCCCTAGCATGGTTTCCAGGAGAAACTGCTCTGTGATCCTGCCAGACACAGAGGTGAGACTGACTGCTCTGTAGTTCCCCAGGTCTTCAACTTTCCCTTTTTAAAAATGGGGGATATATTTCCCTTTTTCCAGTCATTGGGAACTTCACCCAACTGCTGTGATTTTTCAAATATGATGGACAGTGGCTTAGCAACTTCATCTGCCAGCTCCCTCAGGACCCAAGGATGGATTCCATTAGGTCCCATGGACTTTTGCACATTCAGGTTCCTTGGATGATCTTGAACCTGACCCTCTCCTACACTGGGCTTAAGGTCTTCACTCTCCCAGTCCCTGCATTTGTCTTTTGTGACTTGAGCGGCGTGGCTAGAGCACTTGCTGATGAAGACTGAGGCAAAGAAGTCATTGAGAACCTCCGCCTTCTCCAAATCCAGGGTAGCCAGTTCTCCCGTTTCCTTCCAGAGAGGGCCCAACGATATCCCTAATCTGTCTTTTGGTGGCAACATACCTATAGAAGCCCTTCCTGTTATCCTTGACAAATATAAATTATTTGTCATAACCTGCGTAATCCTCTTTTTAAAGTAGCCTACCAAGCCCACAACTTATTCTCCAGGAAACAGGCAGACAAATATTCAAACAGCAACATTTAGAAGTGGTACTCAACTATATAATGTTTAGATCCCTAATTTACTTCAAATTGTCATAAAATGAAAACTTTATAATCTCCAAATTAAGTTTCCAAACTCCAGTTAAACCTTACAACTGCCTACTGCAAATATGATATATCAATGAAATGCGACCAAAAAACCCCACCCTTCTTATTAGATAAACCCTAAATAGGAAAAGCCTAGAAAAGAATGAATGTGGAGAATGGAGTCACTTGCTTCAATTTCCGGGGTGAGCACTAAAAAATTTGTATCCTTTGCCTCTTGTTTTGGTCAGCACCAGAGAAGCTGTCCTACAGCTAGTTTCACACTTAAAAGTACTACCCATACTATTCTGTCAGATAGGAGAATGAAAAAACAACACCTGTGGCCAACAGATTATGTATGCAAGAATCCTAACACAGATAAATCATAATGGCATAGAAATCCTTTTGGTAGAAAAATTTTGTCTGTACAAAGAAAATTCCAGAGTTTTTCAATATAGGTAAAATAAATTATTTGCTGAAACTAGTCGCAACTTTTCAACAACTACAAGATTTGATTTATGCTGCTTAAAAGATACCCTATTTAATAATTTACAAATTTTAGTGCAACAGAACAATAGAAACTGGGTGTACATTCCTGTAATTCTAAAATGAAAATTGTTAATATTAACCAAAACTCATCTTTACCCACAAACAAAAAAATGTTACCCACAAACAGAAATATTGCACAACAGCTCCCTTGAAACTGAGCATCCAACTGTATGCCAAGCAGAAGAGTAGCACCGTGTAAGCATGTGAATGGGACTACAAGTGGAAGCATGACAAGTCTCATTATCACTCATATCACATAAGTGCATATGGGAATGTCTTATGCAATTAACAATTAACCCTGGACACAGCCAGCCCAGAAGAACTTGAAAAGAAAGGCATCTTCCTCACAAATATTCTCAAAAATCTACAGGTAACACCAGCAATTAAAAAGATAAAATAAAAAGAATTCATCAAAACCAATTTAAACCCATATTTTTATATCCCAGAAATTCCAGGCTTACCATGCACAGCATTACAGAGACCAGTTTCAGCTATACATAGATCTTCCAACAGCTGAATCAAATTAATTAAAAAATAACAAAT